>NC_056743.1:1113776938-1113819438 GCF_019279795.1 Protopterus annectens | reverse complement strand
TAACAAATTTTTTCTCATCATTTTACCCAACCAGCATCAATTTTTTGGGACCCCCATACAGTCAAGGATGATTACGTGGAACATGTGCAACCACGGATACTGCAGGTACCTAAAGCTGGCTATGTGTTAGTTTTAGTGGAGAGAATATCCACCAGCAGGGTTTAAGTAAGCCAGGGACACTATGTCAGTAGAAAAATATTTAATGGAATTGTGAAGTGTGTTACTTGATAACACACTGTTACGATAACCAGAGATGTTTTCGAATTTCAAATAAGATATAAAGAAGAGTTACTTTTACCCACCTGGTTTATTAAGTATACAAGATTGCTGTACTAGTTTTTGTTGGTTTGACGGATGTGTTACAAAATATCAAGATAAGATAACTTTCTGTGTTTGGGCCCCCCCTCCCCCCCAGGAATGGGGGCTTCCCAGCAACTGCAAGGATCATTGATGCCTAAAATCAGCTATGTGTGTTGATGGGTCTTGGGGAGCTAAATGGTTAAATTTAGCACATTTGTTGCAAATATTTTCTGGTTTAATGGTATTAGAGAAAAGACTGAACACAAAACTAGAGTAGAACATGTAATTATTGCACTGTGTAATTGATGAACTATTATATGATATGGATTGCCTAGGAGATGATTGCACATTTTATCTATATTGAGAAGTCTGATCAAGCTCATACTATTGCTGAGAATGAAAAGTCATAAGCATAAGGGAGTTGAAATGTCTGATACAAAAAAGAATGGCTTTGAACTTGTTAACATTTAGAAGGAGATATGATTTTATAAGCCAGTCCCCCAATGTGGAAAAATCTTATTCAAATATGATTTGGGAAAGAGGCAGAGACTTGTGCATCTACAGCAAAACAGTGCTGTCTATGCACTGTGCAACAATGAGGTCAGGATAATGAAGAAGTTGAGAACCAACATACAAACTGAAGAGCAGGAGCTCAGGGAAGAGCCTGGTGTATACTTCTCCAGTAGTTAATAGATGAATAAATCGATAGGGTCACCATTTTGGAACAGGCAAAAGAAAAAAAACAAAAAAAAAAGGCAAAGCACTGCCTTTTGTTCTACCTCACCTCACTCATTTCAGTAAGTCAGTGTGCATTGCTTCTCTTTTAAAGGTAATAGGCATGCAAGCAGCAGCAAACAATCTGCTATATGCAACAGACAAATAAATACATTTTAACATTTTGTACATGTTAAAAAGATATTTTATAATATTATTTTTATATTGGCAAGTGTTATGTTTGTTAACACTGTTACACTATATAAGCACTGGAGTCAAAAATCATACTGATGAAACGAGGGCAAGAAGAGAGCTGAATATCTGTATATTATTTCCTGCAATTTCTACTTTACAGTTTTCCTGAATCTAGTTTGTGTTCATGTCTACAACACTATTTAGACTGAAGACAAAAAGCATATATAATTTTACTGCAGAGAACAAAAAGTGTAACTGAAGGATAAATCCATTATTTTACTTTTACAAGAAAGGAAGCATAGACATTTTAGACATTGTGTCCTGCTGAGATGCTTCATAAATGGAATTATTTTGATCAGTCTAATTGTCTACTAATTGTCATATTTCATAGCTTCCAGCTAAAGCAAACAAAAGACTATTGTAGTTGAAATGCTAGTGGGAAATCATGCATTACAGTAAGTAGTTTGGGGAGATATATTTCAGGAGTGTGCTGCCCTCAGAATGAATCAAAATATCTGCCCAGTACTCACTAAAACTCCAAAACTAGATTTCCTGACAGTTGAAACCCCTAATGACGGACAACAATCACTTGTCTTTGTTCATATAACTGGCAAGGTAACCAAAGAACAAGTTTAAAACACTGGCCTTAAACCAAGCATAACTAGAAAAGAAATGACATTTGAGAGAAAGTATTAAAGGATTTAGGAAATTAAAAGAAGAGGGCCAGCATTACCTCTACCATAAGTCATTAATGGATGCACTTGCAAATAGCGAGATGTTGATATACTCCTTATAAAACATGACTTTGATTTGCTTAGAGTAGAATTACATTCTAATTATAAAAAAGACATAGCTCTCAACATCTGAGTATTAGAGATCACAGTACTTGACTTTTTAAAAAAAAATCAAAGTAGAGGGGCAGAAAAGGAATGCATTCTTATTTTTTTCACAACAGAGAGTTTTAGATCATAGATCACATAGACTTTGTGATAAAGTATCTTTGTATAGACTTAGTTTAGTTGTTTAATTATTCATTCTATCATAAACACCTTTAGAAAGGTCTAACTTTAGAGAGAAAGACGATAAATCCAGAAGGAGCAAAGAACTCTGTTAGCAGAAATCATAAGCTACAGCTAAATCTCAACAGTTGAAAAGTAGAAGATCATACGATCATTCTATGATTATGGCCAAAGTATTCAGAATGGCATTGGTTCTATAACTGCTGGAGTTAACTGAAATCTCACCATTGTGTAACAGGATAAGGAATGCTTATTTCCACATAAGAGGAGCACATCATTCCCTGATACTTTTCTTGATAATGAAATTTAATAAGATAGCCGCACCTCAGATGAACCTAAGAGGACTATGATGAAGACCTTCTGATATGGTTCCATATTTCATATCACCATTTTCCTCATTTGTCATAGTTTAAGGTCCTGTAGAGAGAAGTTAGTTTCAAGTGATGTCCCATGTCACGTAAGGATAGAATGAAATGGTGTCTTGGATGTAGGTTGGGCTGTTTCAAAATAAGTGTGTGAACTACATTAGTTGTAGAGGGTGGGAGATTTGGTTACTTGGTAATGAGACCATATCATGCTCATGTAAAACATCTGTTTTTCTTATGTTTTCAGTCACCCAGAGATGGGGGGATACTTTTAACTTTAAAATACTTCAGTATATCCATACTGTCTAGAAGGGTCTATAGTATATGAATGGATGTTCACAATATCGAACACTCTAAAGAGCAATAATGCCAGACCTTGGGGTTGATGTCTCCATGCCACCATATCTGCTACGTAGTTGGCACATACGATTATACAGAAAATTTGTAATTGTGAGCTTTTTGTCATGGTGGTGAAATTATCTATGTTTAAGGGGAGAAATTGAATTAAGTGGGGTTTGTGTGACTTCCCAAGGAAGAGTAAGGGATAGCAGAGTCTTGTCAAGTGGGAGAGTATCACAGCATTATTGACCTTAATCTGATATCTTTAGAGACAGAGTCATAAGGACAGAGATGTTGGGTTGAGCATGTGTCTCAACAGGAGCACCCTTTCCTTTGATGCTGGAAGATCAAAAGGTTCTAGGTTTTATTCCCATATGAGGTGATTGGATTCATTTTTCATTAATGACTCTATAGTGTGCCAGTCCTGCAATCCTAAGGGTGCAATCATTTGCATGAGACATTAGGTGGATGTAATTTCTCAAATGTTCCATACATTTATAAATTAATAAAGTCATATATACACTTACAAAATCATATGCATATTTACAAAATATGTAATTTATATTGCAAAACAAACATCATACAGTAAGCCTTATTTTAAACCAGCCTTTCTGCCACAACCAAAAATTAAAAATTTAATTCCACTTCTAATATCTCCACTTATAATTACATTTTTATCACTTCTGCCTTTCCCAATAAAGCATCACATTAAACAAGAAATGTATGTTTTTCGTCAATATTTCTTTTTGTTATACATTCATGCATCCTATAAAGGACAATATCCATATGCACAATTTTTAAATTACAGAATATGCAATTCCTTACAAACATGGTACTAAAACCTCTGAAACCTTTAATGGTCTAAAAATACATGTTGGACTTTTTCATGTATATTACATACATGCTATGTTCTTTCTTCTGTACATTTAATAGACAATTAAAGATTGACTTGGTTTCAATGACAGTTTATTTAAATGCAGTCTCTAAAAAATTCAATTTAGTACTACATATCCTTCCGTCTTTTTCTGATGTTTTAAAGCAACTACATGAAAGTTTGTTAAATGATGCCAAATGATTTCCTAGTTCATTTTCTAGAATAACTTTGCATCATTCTTGTGGAATATTACTCATATGTATCTTCCATGCCTGCACTGTCTTGGCATACTATATTTTATCACTATCTAATGGTATTTGATCTTTCCCTTCTTTACATCCTTCCCCTAAAATCTGTATAATATTTTTGTCGCAGTAGGGACACAGGATAAAGGCTGTGAGCTGTAGTTTCTGCAGTACAGACTTTGATTCCCACAGCTCTCATTTGCCTACTGTATCACCACTTTCAATCACTTAATCATATACTGCTTCTGGTCATCCCTGAAAAGGGACTGTGAGTCCAATGAGCCTACCTAGTTAAGAAAGGGTAATATTATTATGATTATGATTATCATAATCATCATCATTATTACTATTCTTGCAGTAACTTAATAATTAAATTAGCTATATCATAGTTCAGAACATTCAAACCCCAAAATATACACAATGATGCTAAAACATCAGTAACAATAACTGAATTCAGTATATATGCTTTCTTTTTATAACTTAAGTATTTCCCCCAAAAATTAGAATACCAAAGATCTCATATATCAAACTATCCCACTGTTTTCATATTTTTTCCTATTTACCAGAATGTTTTACAACAAATCAAACTCAGATAAAGAAAAATATAATCTATGTGACTGAACACCATGACCTAAAACTTTCAATTTTGTTAACTCAGTTTTAAGGCTATAAATTCTAAACATTTTCAACTGATCAGATGTTTATTCCTCACTATTAAAATCAAGTTGTCAGCAAATGCCAGTAGATTAGACAAGCACTGCATTTTCTGTTTACAGTCTTGCCTTATCTAAATTTCTTCTGATAGTTCACAAATGAATTTGTAACCAATATAAACAGGATGCCACTCATAGGATACTCCATTTGACATCTCTATTTACCTATCTTTTTTTCTTGTCTAGTCATGTATTGACAGCCAGTTCCATTTTTTTTCATATGTTGAGTTCAACAATCCATAAACTGTTTGACTAATACCAAATGCCTATTAAGATCATCCAAGTCTGGCTATGATTTATGCCACTGACCATTTTTTTTTTCGAAATCACAAAATAATATTTTTCCTTCATTATTTTCTTACACTGTCTCATGTACTATGTTTAACTATGACTAGTAATTATTTTACTTCTTTTTCTTGCACTCTAAAAATATTTTTATTTGAATTCATTATTATTTCATTGAATTTTATTTGTAAAATGTATTAAAATTTAAAAGCTACAGTTAGGTAAAGTTAACGTGTTGAGATTTTTAACTGAAATTTCTTATCTTTCAATAAGCCTAATAATGCATTGATGAAATAAAGAAAATGTCATATGTGTAATACTTCTTATCAAATACCTTAATTTAACCATTTATTCAAAACCTTTAGAAAACATTATTTTCCATTCTCTGGCAATTTTCTATGAACTGTATAACCTATGCCATCTTATCCATGCACTTTGTTTATATTTTCCATATCTGATATTTTTCCAGCTCTTCCATAGAAGCACTTCTTTCTTAACAGGTTTTGCTGTACTTCTAGCAGTTTGGGTACAGCCATTCAGCCATCTGCATCTCACCCACTCTATACATTTTTCCTACAAAATCTCCCAAAACGTCCATACTCTATCCGTCTCAAAATATCTCATTTCTGTCAAGATTTTTTTATAACTTCTATTTTACTCTCTTTAGAGTTAACTTTCCTCACTGGCTTGTTAATGAGCTGCTGCCTGTGTCATGGGGATATGGTTTGAAATGAATTAGTGTAACATATGCAAGGTTTAAAGGTCTGTTATTCAAGACTCTGAGAAGGATGGAAAGCCCTAAAGTGAGAAAAATGAGTTATACATCAAAAAGGGAAGGAAAAAAGCTTTCATTTTAGTTCTGCTTAAATATTTTCATCTGCACAGAGTGACCTATGTGACGATGACTTTTTTGGACTTTTTGCATTTTTCTGTGTTTTAGCAAGAAAGCTACATGTTTGCATTTTTAATTTGCTCTGGGCCCTTAGTCTTGTTATTTCATTTGCAGCTGTGGGGCAATTGTGAATTATTGTAAGATCTGAGCACTTTTTTATACCATTTAATGTATTTTTATCTTCATAAGTCAAATTACTTTAAAAAACTAGCTGTTTATATTTTGAACTTAGTCTGGGACCTTAGTAGTTTTATTTGCAGTTGTGGGAGAATTTTGAACTGTTGCAGGATCTGAGCATAATTTAGAAATTCATTGCTGCATTTTTCCATAAGCAGTGTTACTGCTAAATCTCTGCCTAGTCTGGTGCTTTAGACTGTGCTTTGGATTGGAGTAGCGGTAGTTTTGTAATTTCTGCTGCAGAATTTGTGCTTCTACAGTTGTTAATGTTTCAGTTTTGTTACTAGAGTTTTATATTCTGCTTATCATGTACCCTCAACAAATAAATAACTATTTACAGATGTCCACAGCTGATTAATACATTAAAGTTATACATCAATAACAATTAAAACATTTAAGTTTAAGTCAAGATTTATATCAATGTGTAATGTTATAAGTTCTCATCTTTATAGTATGCAATTCACTACTGCAAACAATTTTTGCCATATTAAAAAAATTCAACACCAGAGGGGGTAACTTTACTTTTCCAATTTTTAGTAATTACATTTCTGGCTATAGCAAGAATGGGCCAAAGAAAAGGCACTTGGGTTTTTGAAATTATCTCAGGAATCGGAACATTAAATAAAACTAAAGATTTAGAAATATTACATCTATCTGACCATTGAGCCTGAATAAAGTTATTCATTTCTTTCCAAAAAGGGGCAATGACTCCACATTCTTATACTATATGCATCCAGTCAGCTATTATTTCAGAATCACATCTCCAGCATTTAATTCTATTTGATTTATACATAATTGTAATTGTGTTAGGAATGATGAAAGCTCTGTGTAAAAATTTCAAAGTGAAAATTTCCAGTATAAAGAAGATATAGTTTCATCTGCAGATTTTAATATTAATTTATTGTATTCTTCAGGGAGGTCTTTATTATTAATTTTTGATGAGTACTTCCAATAGGAATTGCCTAAATATGTGAAATCTAACTTAAGGGTTTTTAAATTTCTGACAAATATGATTTATTTTAAATTGCATTATTATTGATATTTATTAATTCCAATAATCTAGGGAACAATTTCTTATCTAGATTAAATATCTTATTTTCCTCTATGTTCACAGTCTCTAAATATGTGTAAAATTAACCAACTTTCAGAATCTTGATTGTATTTGGACCTTATATTTCCAACCGTATATATATATATATATATATATATATATATATATATATATCAGTACCACTTAAGAACTGATGCCAATAAATTAAATTACTTTGTTGTTTCAATACTAGCATTTTCTTAAAGTTATGAATTTCTAAGCAGTCAGTTGTGTATACAGGTGGAAGCATAGAAAATATTAAGTCTTTAATACAATGGTTAGAATATGTGAACTTTTGGAACAAAGACATGATGTTATTTAAATAGGGGATTTGAGAACAGGGCATTATACCATTTATGCAAAACTATTTTAATAACCAGATTATTAAGTAATATTTGTTTGTGACGGATTGTGATATATTTATTATTTACTAATAATATTTCTTGATGTATTTGTTGATATTTTTGAATCATGACATGGATTTATCCATAACCCTATATATTTTATAATTGTTGAAGTAGCATACAACTAAATATCAGGGAATCCTATTCCATCATTATCCCAACATTTTCTGTGCAAATCAAAGGAAACTCTTGGCTTATTAGGATGTCAAAAAATTAAGTAGAATATTATTTATCTTCATCTTTTTTTTGGTGGAGATAGTACTAAAGATTGTAAGACAAATAATATTTTAGGGAGAATTATCACCTTAATAAGCATTAATCATTCTTCCATGGTAAAGAAGAATATGTTCCAGCTTGTGCCTAAACTTAAAAGTTTATCAACAACCTGTTGAAAGTTTGTATCATTTCTTTACTATTGGACATAATGGTTGTACCAAGGTTTTTCATTTGTTTGCTATTCCAACTGAAGGTAGAATATTTTTGTATTATTTTTTTTCATTTTTTATTAATTACTAATGTACTGGTTCTATTATGATTAAATCTTAAGTTTGACATTTCTTCAAACTGACTCATGGAACTAATTGTATGTTCTAACACATTTTCTATGTTTCCTGTTGTTAGTAAAATATATCAGCAAAGAGTTGAATCTTTATTTCAAAATCTGCTTTTATTTTCATACCAATAATGTCCTTTTTGGATCTTATACTATTAGCAAAAGGTTCTATAGCTAATGCAAAAAGTAAAGGTGATAATGGACAGCCTTGTTTTGTGCCTTTTTGTAATTCAAAGAAATTAGAAAAAAGAGCCTATTTTAACAAAAGCACAAGAGTTATTGTATAACTTAGAAATTAATGCAATTAGCTCAGTTGAGAAAATATGCACTTTAAGTGTTTTAAACAGGTATGACCAATTAAATTATTTTACTTTGTTTTATTTTCAGTTTGATTACTGGGAAAGTCCACTGGGCCCAAAAGTGCCCGTTTTCAGTGGAAGCCCAGGGAGAAAAGCTTCATAAAGCATAATGCAGTAAAGAATACACAAGTATAAAAGGTACAGTATATAATACAGTTTACAGATATGTACATTCAATACAAGCATGATCAACAAAGTTCACTGTGATCGATCTAAAGGTTATACTGTACAGATTATTTGAACATACATTCTTACATTTAAAGTGTGGAAACACTTTACATGTACTCATTTAAAGTATGTAAGGTAAACACTTTACATGCACTCAGTTAAAATAAGAAGTTATTTACATTATTTACAAATTAGAAATTATGTGAGAGTAGCTATAGCAGTTACAGAGAGCTTGAATCCACACTAGGAAATAATTATGAGAGTTAGGGAGAGGTTAGGAACCATGAGAATAAAGAAACTCATTGGGATATTTCCTTAATAGAATTAGGTGGGGTGAAAGGAGGAACAACAAAGGCCTTATCTAAATCAAGACTAATGATGGAAAGTTATTTTTCATTTGCATAGTCTATTAATGTGTGCATTCTTATTATATTATCCAGTACTTGTTTATTTAAAATAAACACAGTTTGATCATTGTTAATTAATTTAGGTAAAAGTAGATTCATTCTGTTAGATAAAATGGACATGAACATCTTGGATTCCATATTTAAACTTGAAATGGGTCTGTATGGTGAACACTTTGTAGGATCCTTAATTTGTTCTAAAACAAGTGATATAAGGAAATATTTCCATCATGGGGGGACTTCAGTAGTTGAGTTGTTTTTATTTCTCTGTAGACCTTATCTAATATTTTAACTACATCCTCTGGTAGCATTTTATTTAGTTCTGGTATAAGACCATCTAAGCATGGCACCTTATTATTTTTTAACGTTTTATTTGATCTTTTATTTCTGTTGAAGTGAATGGTCTACCATTTTTTTATTTGTTCACTTGTTAATTTATTATTTATATTTTCCCTTAGACAAGTTTCAACTATATCATCATTTATGTTATTATTTATAGGTTCATAAAACTTTTAAAGCCCTCAAGAATATCTTTAATATCTGTTCTACTTTCCTTTTTATTTATGTGTGTTATAAGTTCCTTTGATATGATTTAGTTTATTTATTTTCTTTGATCTAAGAGCAAGTTTATGCAAGCTTAAAGGGTTTACTGAATATGTCTGAAGTTTAAGTTTTTCCAGGTTTATTGAAACATTATCATTTAGAATTTCAACATATTTTGTATTTAAGTTTTTAAGTTCAGACTGATATCATTTAGTTTTAGATTTAACTTTAGTGTGTCTGTTTTGGTCTATAGCATATTCAGTTCTTTTACCCATTCTCTTGTTTTACTAATATAGCAGTTTATAACTCTTCCATTTAAGTAAACCTTTAGTGAATCCCACAGGACAATGTCAGTTATTTCACCATTCATGTTTATTTCTAGGAAATGTTGATCTCTTTAACATACAAATTCTTGAATCCTTTTATTTTAATAATATATGCATGTAATCTCCTGTGATATATTAGACTGTCAATTTTTAAAATAATATTAAAGATTATAGCATTATGATCCAATAATGGACATAAAACTATTGAAACTTCTCTGATATGTGATAACAGATTGTTTGAGATAAAAATGTTATCAGTATTTGTTTGCGTTCTATATCTATATGAATAATGGGTAAATTGAAGTGTGTTTGTTTTCCTTAGCTCAGATATATCCTTTAAATTGATTAGATTTACAAAATTCATGAAGTGTTTGGCTCAAGATGTGATTCACAGCTTTCTATCTGCAGCAGAATCTTTGTCTGATAAAATACAATTAAAACCACCAACCATTATGACTTCACATTTAATGTAATAGGCTACAGCATCTAAGTAATTTATTGCATCTTTAGCTCCAACCGCTGGAATCCAATAAGGGTTCACCAATGTGTATCATTTTCTGTTCCATTCAGTTATAGCAATACTTAACATACCATTTTTATCAATATAGGTAGTTTTTATTTGGGCATTACTGGTGAGTTCTTCCATAAACTGAGGTTGCCTCTTCTTTTAGCTCAAAAATCCAGAACCTGCTAAAACCAAATAATTCTTTAAAGAAAGTTTATTTACATTTTTGTTAAGTAAATATGTTTCCTGTAGAAATACTATTTGAGGTTTATGTAATTGCAAGTATTTGAGCATACTTCCCCTCTTTACTGGATTATTTAATCCATTAATATTAATAGATATGCATTTTAAATCAGACATTTATATAAGAGGAAAAAACACAGATATAATGAAATTGTATTTATGCACAGAACTTGCTATATACTTTATATACAACAATACAAAACCTTCAGCTATGGACAAAACTTTTGAAGCAAATAAAAAAAATACTTAATGATGTAACCCTAAAACATTCAACCATGGAATAACGTATTACTAGTTTATTGAAAAAGACAAACAAACTACCTCTCAATCTCTCCAGTAGACTAACAAAGCTGAGGTCATGCTTCTGGTTCATATTAATGTAAATCATCTTTTAGTATGCATCATCTTAAAAAAGCCCATCATTGAGTTATTATGAATAAGAAACATTAAACAGGTGTTCACAATCTTTATTATAAGTTGACCAAACTGAATATCTCTACAATCATATTTCCCTGTACCTCACATTATCTCCAAGGTCTACTTTACAGAGGAAGTCGGTTATTTTCATATTGATTGATTTATAGGTCAGATGATTTTATATCTTTTGAATTTCATTTACTATGTGTAACGTTGTACATAGGATCATAAGTTTATAAATTAGTAACCATTCTTGTGGGCCATTCCAAGCCCAGACAATTACTACATGTGAGAATCAAACCCTGCACTTTGGGCCTATCAGGTGAATTACCTTAATCACTATGCCAACCTCCCACCCTTGTAGACATATTTATATATTTTTTAACTACATACATATTTACTTATTCTGATCTCTTTCTATTTCTGTTTGTATACTATGTGTTGTACTATTACTGTATTCCTAGGTTTTATATTTTACCTATAATGCTAGTGTAGACTGTCATATAATAGAGCATTTATATTTCCCCTTGTATATTTGATACTCTTTAATTTAGTGTTAAAATCAGTCCTATTTTTCCTTAAATATTATGTCTAATAGTATCTGAACAAACATCTGAAAAAATCTTCCCTTTTAAGATTTAAACTTTCCTTAATAAAGTGTTCTGAGATATTAAGTTTTGTTATCATTAAAGAGACAATAACAGAGAAACACAATCATAAATTTTTGATCAGAAGTGTCATTCTATAAGCTAATATATAACCTATCCTTATGATATACAGCAAGCATTCAGAACTATTTAATAACTGACAGTGGTTTAAAATGCAATTCATTGTCTTTTGCTCATTACCTGATTTGTATTCTTTGACATCTTAGCTCATGATTCAAAATATTATGATTATTTACTTTTAGACAGGAAGCAGTATTTTGGCCAGTTCTTAGAATTTTCTAAACTCCTGTAGCATCACAAAAGTGCTCATGACTCTAAGTTGTTTCATGCTGGTTTTCATGATATAGGCTTGCAAATGAACAGTCCATCAGTTGCAAATCAGACAAAAATGCCCACAATTGAATCCAAGCCACCTCCACACCACACATCAATACCTCACACCCCTCCAAACCAAAAAAAAAAAAAAAAAAACTCAAAAGCATCTCAAAGTTTCCAAGCCACCAAAAAAAACATTGCACTCAAAGAAATAACATTTAATAATTCTGCAAGCACTATTTGTATGAGAAAGCAGACTGTCATTTTTTTAAAGGAGACATAGCACATAAACTTGCATTAAAAGAATGACAGTTATGTGTGATCCATGTTTAACTTGTAAAAGTGTGAGTGTTACTCTACTTATTTGATATAATTCCAATAGTAACCTGTATATATGTAAAAGTCTATATTCGTTATAATTTGTTTATAATGTAGCATGTCTTTCCTGGGTGCATGTCAAGCATATTATTAATAACACACAACTGGACCATTTCAAACACCCAGAATGTAACTTAACATGCATCTTTAGTATCATTTGTTGCATCTTGTATTATATTTAATAGTATATTACTCAACTCTGCAAGATATCAAAAGGTATGCCACTTAATATAAGTTTCATCATAATAGTGATTCTTTTTTAATAAGATGAATAGTTTAACCTTTTAAAAAGGAAGTCAAAATAAGTGGCTTTAGTTTCATATATAGCTAAAAGAATCAAACTCCAACATTTTAATAAGGGAACTAGTAACCATTTGAAGTAGGGAAAGAAAGAAAGAAATGATTTACCTTGTAAAAAGTAATAATATGCAGCACCTGTTCATAAGTATTCAAGCACTTATTTAAATTAATAAGATTTCATAACCATGAAATACATTGATTTTCATTTGTCCTTCAGTTTTTTACTGTTTTTGTCTTTTATTAACCAACCATCTCTTGTTTCATTTCTCTTCAAAGCTGATAGATTCCGATTAATTTCTTCTGTTTTTTTCTAGGTTTTTATTTTTCTGCATAAAGCCCATTGCATCTTTCAAGGTGTTAAAAATCTTCTTTCCTTCTGGAAGATGTATCCTTATTTTTGCTTGAAACAATATTTGTGCTTTAATATTGTTTTTCTTTAAACTTTTAACAAGTGGCACACATGCTTTTTTTCTTGGTCATCACTCATGTAGAATAGTCATTGTAAAATCTTATAGTATTTCCTTTAATTTTAACTGGATAATTAGTCCATGCAGCTTTTAAGACTAAATCCTTATCCTGACAAAAATCTTACAATCGCTGACCTTGGTGAAGGTGTTTTTTTTTTTGTTTTGTTTTTTTTTTTAAATGAATTAGACAGTGATCTATGTGCCCTTTCAATGTCAAAAGAAAAAGCTTTGGGCATGTTCAAAGTTTTAGGTAGCCAGGTATTAATTAATGAATTGAATCATATTGTCTACCTCTTCTTTTTCAGAATCCCATAAATCCTGATGTTATTCCTTCTAGATCTGTTCTCTAAATCTTCTATTTTATCCCAGAATATGTTGTTTTGTTTCAGAAGAAATTCAGTATTGTTCTCATTTTCAAGTAATCTTCCATCAAAATCAGATACTGCCTCTGCTATACTTGAGATTGTGATGATTGTTGTTTAAGGGTTTTACTTGGCACTTCAACTTGTTTTTTACATTCCTCTTTGAAATAGTCAGTTTTGTTTTCTAATTTAGCTGTCTTTATGGATAACTCACTGATGTTACTTAGTATAGTCTGTATGTCTTTTTTCATAGTACTGTCCTGTACACTGGGCTTAGATTGGCTCATTCTGAGACAATTAGATCTTTCTAGATTTCTTGATAGGAAAAAAGCAATTAAAAGAGATTCAAACTTGTTATTTTTGTAATAAATCTTTCAGCAGATGTTCAACTATAAATCAATTAAGTTTTGAAACATTCTATTTGATTTTTTTAGTAAAAATCTTGTCAGAGATTTTAAAATGAAGCAGAGCTAAAAAAACAGTGCTGTTAACTGTTCTTCTTGGCCATACCCCTTCCACTGCCTGTTTGTTATATTGCTGTTTTCCCCTGTTCTTGTGCCTGCCCCAGCCCCCACTGATACATTAAGAACTCCTCTCCATACTGCTCCCCACTGTTTGCATACTAATTACAGTTTTCCCTGACCACACAGTAAAAGCTTAGGTTTCTGAAATTCTAACCTACATGGAGTCATTTACCTGTAGCTCAAAGTCATAGGACCAAGAGAACTGTGACTTGATACTGGCTCTGAAGTCACAGAGCTCCACTATTGGCTTTATTTGACTGGATCTCTCTCTCTCTCTCTCTGTAGCTAGTTTGAGGGTCTTTTATTTAAGACCCTTGAGAAGCATGAAAAACCCTGAATTGTGAGAAATTAGCTTTTCATCAAAAATGGAAGAATAAAAAGCTGCTCTGACCTGTTCTCAGTGCACAGTAACTGTTGGAATTACTCTGTAGTGGGTTGTTTTTTTCCGTATAAGAGACCTGCAAAATACAACCTGAGAAATCCAGGCCTGAGGCTCAAACAACCTGTGCCAAACACAAACAAACACACCTTGAGCTGCAGTGCACCCTTGTCCAAATGACTAGGCATTTCTCCACTCTTTATTAGTAAGTCTACCCTAATAGTATCATAAACAAACCTATCTCCAAGTAGTTATAGTCACCCCTGCTTCTCCTGTGTCATTATTATTGAAAGCATGGACCAGCACTTCCCCACAGCATCTGTAGCTCACCTCATTGAGATGGGTATCTTAAGACAGTCTAAGAATTGTCTCATCCTGTCTGAAGAACATATACTACTCAAGCAGCATAAATCAGTGTGCTAGAGATGTACATGCAAAAATCTCACAGGCACTAAATTCGGGCACCACAACTGTCAGCAGTACATCCACATCACACCTCACCTAAGCCATCACAAAACCATAATCCATCATATGCTGAGGTTCTAATGATTAACTTGCCTAAACCTCAGACCTTCAAAACACAACCCAGACACAGAGTACACTCATCAAGTTAAGCCTACCACCTCGCATAGCACAAGCAGTCCCAAACTCAACACAACCTAACATTCCTGTTAGTGGCTGAGCAAGGAAAGAGTGGCAGTTATCTGCTTGGTGGATGCCAGGATCTGTCAGACCACACATGCACTCAAATCTTTAAACAAGTACAAGTATGACTCTGCCATACTATATGTAGGTGTCAGTGACTTGAGATGTACCTCCATAGACTACATGAAGGGGACATGATGAAGCTCTCAAACTTTGTGTCCCAGGCAAGTATGAGTTTAGCAATAAGCAGCATTATACCTCCTTCAAGGATGATGCCACAATATGACCAAAATAAATAAATAATTGACTTCAGTAATTGGTTAAGTTTTTGTGCCATTTGAAGGGGGTCCAATATTCATCAGCCAGGGAGGATATGATTGACTGACCACACTGCTTCATGAAGGATGACCTGCATCTGTCCCCCTCTAAGGTTTTGATTATTGGCAAAGATATTATCCACCCCCATAGTTCCTTTTTTTAGTAATGCCAACCTGATAAACCTACCAGCATAATGAAACAAACAAAGGAAAATATGAAGTTATACTTATCCATGCTAGGAGCTTAAACAAGAAATTCCACTCCCTGAAAGCCCTTTCTTACCCTGGAGGACATAGATAACTGTGTAGTAACTGAGACATGGTTTAAAACAGCAACAGGTACTCTGGCAGTGAAGGAGCATGGCACTTTCCACAAGTTTAGACCAGCTACTATGCAGTGGGGGAAATGTGGAGGTGTCCCAGTCTTCATCCAGAAGAGACTCTCATCAAGACTTGTAAAGTAACATAATAAACTAAAGCTTCTTCATCTTCAAATAAACATCAGAAAGGCACCATATTACACATTAGCTAGCTATAGAACTCTCTTTATGACCCAAGAAAGCTACAACATCTGATTATAAGCACTGGAATCACTCACTATTAAATCCAATATCATTTTGCTAGGTGATCTAAACTATCTAACTATAGACTGGGAAAACTACACCACCACTAGTGCACAAGCGCAGAGTTTCATGTACTTTTTCAATACAAATGTCTTGGAACAACTAGTCAGAGTATCCACTACAGGGAACAACATCTTGGATCTTGTCCTTACTAATATGGGGCATCTTGCACCATCCCTTGCATATCTCCATCAGTTGCTAGGTCTGTGCGTAAAGCTATCTCCTTCAACAAAAAACTGAAATCAGAGACCCTTTAAACCCAAGTTACCTTTTCAAATTTCTCTAAGACAAACTTCCTACTCAAATGTAATACAGTGACGAGCTTCAAATCCACACCAATTCCAGTTAACTCTGCTGAATACATGGAAACATATACCACCACACTATAAAAAGCTACACAGATGCACAGGGCAAACCACAGAAACAAACTCCCCTGATCGAACCATAATATCAACAGGCTTTGCAATAAAAGGAAGAGGATTTCGATCAAAAGCAAGAAGACTAATTTCTAGAATGATGCAGCCCTTATCACTGAAATGAACAAACAACTCAGGAGCTTGATAAAATCCACCAAAGCAAAGTTTGCGGCTAAATAGCCAGCCAAACCAGATACAGTCACAAGGCCTTTTTTTGTCATGTTCATAATCTCAGAAGCAGAACACAGCAATGCTGGGTGAATGATGTTACCAACACTGAGGCTGAGGATATAGGATATAGCTAACCTATTGGCTGATAATTTCGGCTCAGACTTTAGACCTGTCTCCCCTCTGTCTATCCCAGAAGATATAACTGAAACTGACTCGCCTCCAGCTATCACACAAGGCCAAGTCCTGAATACACTAATATACCCAGATGCATCTTAAATAGCATATAACATAATTTAGCCGCCAGCACTAACAACGCTGTTCAGCCTCAGCCTCCATATAGGTTTTGTACCAAGCAGATGGAGAGTAGCTAAACTACAGTCATTCCCCTGCAGAAGGGAGTACCTTCCACAGACCCAGGCAATTACAGACCCGCAAGTCTGACCAGCCTCATATGCAAAGCCATGAAAAGACTTATTATGGAACAAATCAGTAAGGACATGGAGAAACTCCAAACACTGTATCCATCTCAGTTTGGATTTGTTAAGAGTAGATCATGCATACTCAACCCGGTGGACTTGTTTGACAACGTCAGCAAAGCAATGGATGTAGATAAAACAGTGCACACCACCAAGGCTTTTGACACAATCCCCCACTCTGACATAGTAGAAAAACTAAATAAACTGGGAATAAACCCTTACATCACTTGCTGCACTGCTAACTGGATCATAGATGGAATGTAGGAGAGAAAAACAGTGGAAGCTGCTTCCACAAAGACAACAGTCACCTGGTCTCAGTACTGGGACCTCTCCTATTTGGCATCTACTTCTCTGAACTAAAAGCCAATACCAAATTGCCCTGGTTGACTAAGTCTGCAGATGACTGCAATCTAAGAGCATTTACTGAATCCCCAAATGACTTAGCCATACTGCTGGAAGGTTTACCCCAAACAAATCACTGGTGCTAGAATCATGGACTGAAACAAAATGCCAAAAATGCATTATCATATGCTTTCAGAAGTCTTCAACCCTGGCAAACTACCACATTGGCAATACTTCCTTGAGAAATGACTCAGTTGTTCGGGGCTTGGGAACTTATGTGGACATTGATCTAACATTCAACCAACATGTGTCTACTCTCGTAAGAAAGTTTTTTTTATATAGTGTAACTTATAAACAAACGCATTGTGGGTAGATCTATAGATGCCGTTGTATCCCTTTATGTAGTCCTCATTAGTCTAATCATTGAGTATAATGTCCCCTTTGGCATGTATCTGTTCAGACACATGCAGCCACTGGAACACCTATAGAGATACTTTACTAAAAGGATAAAGGCCTGAACAATATGTCCTACAGCAACTGCCTCAAAGCCCTGTCACTCTGCTTGGTATACTACAGACTGCTAAAAGTTGACCTGTGTCTGGCATGCAAGGCATCCTCTGACCCAGTACTGATGGACCTATTGCACATCATGAAGTCAGATAACAGCAGGAGTACTTGATTCAGGGGTCTAAACCTCCTCTACAACATCGACAGAACAGTTTCAAGGGATAGCTATATCCCCAAATAAAAAAGCTCATCCCCATCCACTTTCAAATGTAACTTGGATCTATGGATGAGTAATAGAAAATTTAATCCAGGATTGCCCTTGCGCACAATGGATAGAAGCAGCTTCTAAATGCTTTATTCCATGTATGGGTCCCCTCAAATTATCAATGGTGTTATGTCAGTTATTTTCAATAGGAATAATAATATTTACTTGTCAGCCATGGGATGATTAAGGCCCATCTAACACCAAATGGGATAGATTAATTCAAGCACCAAAAGGAAAATAGGCTATGCTTAAAATGGCCTGCAAGGGCAGTTTATTCTAGTACTTACCTATTTGTCAATGAACCTATAATGTTGATGAAGAAGGTAACATCATCTCCAGAGTAAATATTTTCTTATTATTCCTGATTCAAATTTGCTCTGATCTTTGATGAAGGTAATGTATTGGTCTGTAACTGGTAAAAAAGGAACATCAGATTTTCATCTAAATGGGTCAGTAGTACAATAATGTGTTAAATAAAAGACACAGTTCTTAAATCAGTGAAGAACTGCATGTTTCATAATTCACTGAGCAATACACAAAATCATACTGTGACCTAAAACAAGCTACCTGATACTGGCAATTTTTAAGGACAGTTATTTGATTAAGTTTAGAATTAATGCAATATTTACAGAGAACATCTACCAGAGCAAGGCAAAGGAGTTTGAGCAATTGCAGAAATAAAATGAATATATTATAGGCAAGACAAGACTGAAAGACTTATGGGCAGTACCATTTCTGCAGTCTGACAATTATCAAAACACTGAACATTATAAGATATTAAGAGTGTATAGTTAAGTTCCTAACATGACTGTCATTTAAATAATTGATGAAAACTATAACACTGTCACAATCAGGTTAACATGCCTCTGGAAAATTACAAGGCTAGAAATTATTATAAGTTAATATGAAAGAAAGAATGGCATAATGTAGTAGGCCAAGGCTGTCCAAAACATGGCCTGCAGGCCGGATGCTGCCTGCAGTGTGATTTTGTGTGGCCTGCTTGAACTAGACGACTGCAAATAAATAATGCTGTGCTCGAGTAGTAGGCAACTCTGGCCTCCATGTACACTCCCTTCAATGATGCAGGTGAAATACCTGTACAGTAGCTTAGGTGAAGAGTTAGTGAATGGAGGTGTTGTTAATTGGAGTTTTTACAAGGAAGGAAGTGAGTTCAAGTTGTGTACAGCACATGTGAGGTACTGGGTAACAGAGATGGGAAAACTGGGAGCGTTCGTGTATGAGGCAGGATGGTGCGGCAGCAGAGTGGATAACTAATGGCATTGTATACCAGCAGGAGAAGACGATCCTGGGAGGGGGAAGGGAGGAGGGCACCACAAGGAAAATGCTGTGGGTTGTACCTGATCAGAGGAGCAAATGTGAAAATGAAAAGTTCTTCAGGAAGTTAAGCCAGGAGTGCGAGATAAGGATGGGGAGGAATTGAAGCTGATTCTGTGGGCTAAAGGTGTGGGGGTTAGAGAGGCTGCATGGTGAGATGACTTTGCTGACAGGATGGCATGGAGACAGGGCTGAGCTGAGTGTGTAAGATGAGGGATTGGAAGAGGTAGCACGAGAGGAGATCAAAGAAACAAACTCAACCTAAGTGTGAGAAGAGAGGATGTGGAGTTGGAGTTGGGTTAGGAGAGAAAAGAATAGTGAGAAGGTGATGGAGAAACAGGAGCAAGCTGACCTTACGAGAAGCAAGGCAAAGCGAAGAGGGAAAGGAGTGAATGGGTAGCTGCAGATCAAACTTAGAATGTGATGAGGTGAACAGACTGAGATTATGCATCTTGGCAGAAAAAGATTGTATTAGGAGGTTAGGGACCAGTGTTCATGGACACACCACAAAGACATCTGCAAAACCAGTAGTGGATAGTAGGTAGGCTGGCATGCAAATATGAGACTAATTTGTGTGAATGCTGACATGAAGACTGAGACAAGAAATGCAGGATAGGAAGCAAACTGATCTGAGACTGAAAGAGAGGGAATTCATGGAGATTTACATGCATGTGTCACTGTATATACAAGATAAGGGGACTTAGAAAGGATGGCAGTGATGTCGGGTTCGATAAAGAGCTAGTGAGATTTGTTAAGCTTGGAGAGTGATTAGAAAACAAAGGAAGAGAAAATGTGAAGAGAAAGTTGCAGGTATTAGGCAGAGTTTGTAATTATTTCATGTGATGGGAAAGAAGCGAATTGTGTAGTGTCAAGGAAAATTACAGTAAGAAGATCTATACATAATTTGAGTTAGGAACATGAATGATGTGTGCAATAAATTTAAATTTCCTGACTTGTAAAAATTATAAGTGGAGATGGTGTTATTTTTAGCTGTTCATTTGATAATGTTTTAATCCATTTAATGAAGTTAATTTCAGTATTCAGAACTGTTTTCTGATCCCAAAATATTTTAATATATTGGTGTGAAAATATACAGTATATAGCTATATATATATATATATATATATATATATATATATGATCACCACAACCACGACAACCACAACACACACACGACCACCACATATTATAAAGTCCATAAACCACACATAAAAAACAGCGAAACAACCGACGGTACACAACACAAACAAAAAAAACACACATCACACAACACAAAACATTAATCACAAAACACACACCACCCAACATCAACACAAGCACACAAAAAACACAACCAACTAAAACTTACCCACACTCCTAACTCCTTACACTATCGCCTCGTCCCTGTCACTGCTCCCCCTAACCCCCCTAACCTCCCTAACCTCCCTTCGCCCCCCCTAACCCTAACTCAACTAACCCCACCCCTAACCCACCTATCCTAACCAACCTAAACTACCCACCCCTGCTCCCCCTCCCCCTACCCCTAACACTTAACCCACCCCCCTCAACCCCTAACCCTAACTCACTTTAACCCACCCCACAGACCGTCAATCTCCCCATATATATATATATATATATATATATATATATATATATATATATATATATATATATATATTAATTACAGTAAGAACATTTTAAAAAGTATTTTAGACCCCTTCCCAACACGTTCAGGGTTTTTTGTACTTGCTGAGCAGATGATTTCCTGATCAGCATGGTAGGACTTGCCAGGGGAGAAGTGTCTTGTTTGCAGACCACAGTTCTGTTCTTTGCTTTTAGTTTTGCCCTGCAATGTTGATTATCCATTTGACATTTGAATTATTAATTGGGTGAAAGTAAATGCGCATGAACAGCAGCCTGAGGCCAGAGTTACAGAAAGTCTTTGTATCCATTGAGATTTATAGAGCTGTATGTTTTTGCATAGCAAAGTAAATCAATTTAACACCTTGATACCACTTGCAGAGTTGATCATTTCTAATGCCACAGTAGGTGAGGTGATTGTTTATGTGAATGAGGAATTGTTATTTAACTTTTAATGTGCAGATTTTGCATAGTGTGCAGTAAGATGATACACGTGCATGTAGTGCTTGTAACAGACTTAACAGAAGATCCAAAATTAGTGCTAAGATATTACTGTCTGTTGTGTCATAATACACAGTTGCTCTTGCCACACCTAGTAAGGCAGAAAACTTTAAAGAACAAAAGCAAGAAAAGTGCTTTTGAACTTCTGGATGCAGTTGTAAACTATAGCAGACAACGTAACTAAATTCTACGAGGACGTCACTGGCAGCCAATGCTTTTGGTCAGTGGTTACTTGGAGCAACCACTGACATGCTCTGCACAAGCAGCAGAGGTAGTACTTAATGTTGTTTGAAGCATCAGTATCAAGTCTGTCCTAACCTAGCCATCTTTCTCCACAAATGGCATGACCCTGAGGATAGTTATATTAGTTGGGGGGGTACTGTCTCCCCCAAAACACCCTGATCAAACTTGACAGAATCCTTTAGAAAATAGGGGAGCCATTCTGTTTCAATAGAAACTTTTATAAGAGCCATGATTTTTCTTTCTTATGATATTTGTGAAGTGCTTGCTAAACCTAACTAATGGTAGGAATCTCCAAGTAATTTCAATATATGCACTGTATTTATTATTCTGGATGTGGACCTCTAATAAATCTTTTTTATTACTGCAACCCTCAAATTACCTAAGACTGGACAGCCCTGTAGTAGGCATTACTAACTGCAAAGAGTCCAAGGGGAAAAACAGTTTCAGCATAAGATAAATCCAAGTCTATTTCTGAGACAGAAGCTTTAGCACTGCAAGGAGTCAAGTCCATTTTTAGGCTGCAGTCAGTGTCCACATTCTATTTGCTAATGTTGTTTTTTTGGAGATCAGCATATATAGTTTTATCCAATATCACTGGAGGCAAAGCCCTTACATAAAAGTACACCTAATGTAAATAAGGTTGTCAGTAGTACACACGCTGCACTCATCACACACAATTCAAAGCAGACATTTGCATCCACATATGCGGAGGCACTTAAATGCAACCTTCCTAAACCTCAAATACATTCTAGATGAAGTACACATAAAAAATACCCTCAGCAGCCCCAAACACACTCTTTCATAATACCCTCAGCAGCCCCAAACACACTCTTTTGCAACACCCACATCAACACACAGACCTACATCTCATGGAGCCTCTACTTCTAAGCCCATAAGGCAAGCCACCACACAATCCAACATTCTGATCATTGGAGACTCCACCATGAGACACACTGATTCCCTAACACCAGTAAGGAGGAAGTAATGGTCAGTTGCTTATCAGGGGCTAGGATCCACCACATTATGCATACACTCAGTTCATTGTACCACAATTACCAGTATGACTCTGATAGTCCATGTGGGTGTAAATGTCCTGAGACCTCCCTAGACTATATGAAGAAAGACATCATGGAGCTCTAGGACTATGTGTCCCAGGCTGGTATGAGCCTAGCATTGAGCAACATTTTACCTTCTTCAAGGATGACTCCACAATATGAACAAAAGATGACTGATTTTAATAATTGGCTTAGTTTCTGGTGTCATTCTAAGGGGGGTGCAATATTTGTCAGCATGGACAGAGGTGGTCACGCTGCTTTGCCAGGGATGGTCTGCACCTCCCCCTCTAAACTTTTGAATATTAATTAGCTAAAACATTGTCTTTCCCCATAGTGCCTTTTTTTAGGCAATGCCAAAGTACACTTGACATAGAAAATCTAAAGGTATTACTGTTCAGTGCTAGGAGTCTATACAAAAAACTCCACTTACTAGAAGCTCTCTTCATGCTAGAGAATGCTGACATTTGTGTGGTCACTGCAACATAGTTTAAAGCTGTGAACAGCACACGGAATTTCCAAGGTTATAATGCCTTCCACACATATAGACCAGTTACTACAAAGACAGGGAGTAAAGGTGGAGGTATCTCAATTTACATCAGAAATAAATATACCTCAAGGCTGGTCAACCAGGACAATGCACCTGAGTTGCTCCATGTTCATTTCACCATAGACAAAATCCAGTACCACTTATTGCAAGCTATAGGTCCCCCTCTATGACCCAGAAAACCCATAAAATGTATTTAAACTTATTAGAAACACTCACCATCCAACCCAATACCATATTCATGGATGACTTTAATCACCCCACTATTAACTGGAAATCCTATATGACACCAAATGTACAGGCACAAATATTCCTGGATTTTGAAAACACAAGCTCCCTGGACCAGAATGTCAATACACCAACCAGGGGTGCAACCATACTGGATCTGGTCCTCACTAATATGGCAGAGTGCTGCACACCCCCTACTGTAATGTCTTCTCTGATATGGTCAGAGCACAAAGTGGTCTCCTTTGAAGTAAAAATAAAACCTGGACCCCCATCTAAACCTAGAATATTCAGGAACTAAGTGAGCATCCTGCTATTAATTGATAACTTGGCAAAATTTCAAGACCCCATAAACCCTTAGAACACTGCTGTCTATGCAGAGCTATTCACAGAAATCCTATACAAGCATGTTAATAGCTGCATAGAGGCAGCTGTACCCACCAGGAAGAAGTACAGAGCTAACTCAAAAAACAAGCCACCCTGGTGGAATCACAAAATCAATAAGGCTGTATAACAGGAGGAAGAAAATCATGGCAAAAATTAGGAAGTGCAGCACCCAACAGAATAAAATCACTCTCATAAAGTCTGCCAAAGCCAAATTTGAGATACATTTGGCCACCCAGGCAAAGGATAACCACAAGGCATTCTTTACTTATGTCTGCAACCTCAAAGGCAATACACAGTTGTGTGCAGAGCTCATGGTAAATGGAGCCACCTATACTGAACCAGAAGATATAGCAAACCTACTGGCTGATTGATTCAGCTCCAGCTTTATCCATTTCCCCCTTAACCTTCCCTCAGGAAATACCATCAAATATAATCCCCCTCCTGCTATCACTAGGGAACAGGTCCTTAATGCTTTCTCTAAGGCCAATATCTCAGGATGCCTTCTAAATAGCATGAAACATGACCTATCAGACCCTCTGGAATTGCTGTTTAACTATAGCCTCCAAAAGGGCTTCACTGTGCACCTATCAACTGTTCCTGATTTCCAGGGATGTCCCTGATTTTGACTCAACTTTTAGCTCTGTCCCTATTAATTCCTCCTAAAAGTGGTGTCTTTTGGAGGAAAGGTGGTTAATTATACTCAATAAATAATGGCAGTATTTAAGAGTTATAGGTTTCTTTTACTTTACAAATGCATATTAATTAGCACTCTTTTATTCTCACAATGTCTCAAGTTAATAGTATTAATATTACAAAAAATGTCCCTGATTGTCCCTGATTTTTTCTGGGTTTGTCCATGATTCTGTTGAAATTTGTCCCTGATTGGTTGAAAGCTATGGAACTTCATGCATCATGAATAGAGAACAGCAACAGTCCTCCCTCAGCACAAAGGCAGGCCATCTACAGGCCCTGGCAATTACAAATGCATAAGTCTCACTAGTCATATGCAAAGCCATGGAAAGAGTTATCATGGAAAAGATCAATAATGATATAGTAAATCTCCAGCCACTGGACCCAACCCAGACTGGTTTTGTCAAGGGCAGGACATGCCTACTCAGTCTGGTGGACTTCTTTAATAAGGTCACCAAAGCAATGGATGAGAGAAAATAGTTCACACTGCCTAGCTTGATCTGGCCAAGGCATTTGACTCAATACCCCCCCTCAGGCAATGTTGACAATTTCAGGAGGTTAGGTACAAACCCATATGTCACCCAGTGGGTAGCCAACTGGCTCAGAGACAGGACCCACAAAGTTAGAATTAGGGAGTCAATCTCTACCAAGAGCCCATACACAAGTGGGTCCATCAGGAATCAGTCCTTGGACCACTCCTTTTTGGCATTTAATTCTCTGAAGTCAAGGCCAATGTCAATGGTCTCTGGCTGACCAAATTTACAGATGATTGCAAATTAGGAGCTGCCATTGAATCTTACACTGACACAAATGTTCTCCAGGAAGGGCTGATACAGACAAACAACTTGTGTCAGAGTCATGGACTAAAACTAAATGCAAGAAATGCATAATAGTATCCTTCAGAAAGTCATCCACCTCAGGTAACTATCATATTGACAACACACACATTAGAGATGACCCAGTAGTCAGGGACTTAGGGAAACACATAGAAAGTAATCTGGACTTTAACCATCATGTGTCTACAGTAGTGAGGAGGTTGTTCTATGTTGTGCAACTTATAAACAAATGTATGTCATCTAAGTCCAAGGAAGTCATTCTTCCACTGTATCTGGCATTCATCAGACCTATCATAGAGTACAGTGCCTCCTTTGGTATGTACCTAACAAGGCATACCCAACAACTGGAATGTCCACAGAGGTTCCTAATTAAAAGAAAACAGGGCGCAAGTAAAATGTCCTATGCAGACTGCCTCAAGGCCCTATCCCCGTATTCTTTCTCCTACAGGCTGTTGAGGGAAGATTTATGCGTGGCATACAGGGCATTGTCAGACCCCACTCTGATGGATCTCCTGCATATCCACAAAACAAACAGCATCAGAATTAACAGTTCTAAAGACTTAAACCTTGCCTGTGATATAAATAGGACCTGCTGATCCCAGAGATTACTCTGTCTCTGGAACAGGTTGCCCATCCATGTGAAGAAGAGTTCTTCCTTAACTCAATTCAAGTGTAACTTGGACAGTTGGATGGGGAACAGGAAATTCATCCCTGGTTTGGCACCTATGTCCCTACTGGACAGACGTAACATGTAAATGGTTCTTCTCCCAGGCCCCTGCTTGTAAATGTTTCATTTCCCAAGCCCTGCTTACATGTATCAAGAGTACCACAAGTTGTCAGAGATTTGAGATGCATGGCTAGGCTTAAAAAGGCCCTTGTGGTCATTAGCCTAGTAAAAAACTATGAACCTATGAATAGGTGGCTTAGAAGTCTAGGACCTTCTGCAAGAATATGTTACTGACTCTGCTTCTTCTTCTTCTTCGGCTTTTCCCACTTGGAGGTCACCACAGCGGAACTCCAGTCCACTAATGATTGGCAGTAGATTTTTACATGCCGAGTTACCAGCCCTGATGCACAACCTTCAACGAAGGCACACCCATTCACACATGTCTTTCGAATGCCACTCGGCCATGGGGAGGAAATGCAGACTCCACACAGAAGGTGCTCCAACTGAGAATCGAACGGGAGAACCTCTTGCTGTAAGGCAACAATGCTACCGCTGCACCACCACTGCTTCCCTTACCAGAGTTGCTAGTCCTAATAAATCTCCAGTGGTTATTTGACATTGAGACTCTTGCTCTAGGTAATCACTCTGGCATCTCTCAGTAAGACACTGAAGCCAATGACACTTTTCCCAGTTTTTGATGCATCATGCCTTTCCCTCGTCTTTGAACTCTTCTGCTTTTAATTCTGTCAACAAAAACTGTAGTATTACATAAAACATTCCAAGCTGCTATTGCAGTTCTTTGTGGATTTTTGGCAAATGTGCAGTTGCTTGTCTGGGCAGTATTTCACTTTTCAGACTTTAAAGTTACAGCATATGCAATCCTCAAAACACTTCATACAATATTACTGAACACACGCTGTACTTGATAAAGATCTGTCACTTCCTTAATTACTTAGAACACTAACTTTCAGATTTCTCATCTCCATAAATAAGGACTGCTAACAAGTCATTTTCCATCACTGTACTTTTTTTTTTTTACACACCAAGTCCATCTTTTATAAAATCACAGTTCCTGTGCAGTTCTCATTAGCATCTGGTTTAAACACAACTGACTTGTTTACATCCAAATAGCTTATTCTGAGAGGCTCTAAAAGTATGGTAGGAACATGATCCTGAAGTGGTGATCTGACAGGAGGAATTCTGAAAAATGACTTTGATCTGGGTGATGCAATGGCAATTCTAAAGGAGATTTGCTATTTCCTGTGAGGTTGCAGCACCAAATGGAAGGAGCTGGCAGTTAATAGGATGGACTGAATGGTGCCATTGATGAAATAGTCCTACAGAATGATTACAATGTGCATAGCATCAGCTGAACTAGTGAAAAAAAATTAAGTCCTGCCTACAGTTAAAGTGGACGTTATTTCAACACAAAAAACAGCCATGAAGCTTTAAAATGCCATTGGCACTGTTATTTTGCTGCTGTACAAACACAATAATAATCCAGTTAAAGGCTACTCCATTTACTGGACTGCAATGCAAAGCAGTGCAGGTAGATGTTTCAAGCTCCCAGCTGAATGCAGCAGTGAAACCACAGTAATATGGATAAATGGCATGCTTTTCCCATTAGTGAAGAAAATCCAAAGGAGTAAACACAGTAACAGTGTAGCAATTACAGAAGTTACTAACTCCACACAGTCCATTCACAGTGTCTACAGTAAAGACACATTCAGCACAACAATAAGCAAAGTCATTTTTGTCAGTGTCAACAGTCTGTGAAACTGGCATTCAGTGTCTTCAAGAAGTACGTAGCTCAGCCATCAAGGACTTTCTACAAGAAAATCCCCACAAACCTTCAATTCAATTAGTACTCCACCTGTCACTGGTTTGAGGTCAGATTTGGAGTTTACAACTTTTACACTGTGGGTTCTGTCAGTGAGCCAGTTGGCAACCCATCTTGTGACATAGGGATTTATTCCTAGTTTAGTGAGTTTAGCTATAATTCCAGAATGGGGGATGGTGTCGAAAGCCTTGGCGAGGACAAGATAGGCTGTGTGACCCACCTTACCCTCGTCTACGGCTTTGGTGACTGCCTCAAATAAGTCAATCAGGTTCAGAAGGCATGCCCTGCTATTCAAAAACCTGAACTGAGTGGGGTCTAGAGTTTGGAGGTTACCAGTGTCTTTGTTTATGAGTTCCATGATGATATGTTCCATGACCTTGCAGACCAGGCTCATCAGGCTAATAGAGAGATAGTTACCAGGATTAGTGGTGACTCCCCCTTTGTGGAGTGGGATAACTGTTGCTGTGCACCATTCAGTGGGCACAAAGCCTGATGTGAGACTATGACTGAACATGGTGCTTAGGTGGGGAGCCAGTTCGTTCTGAAGTCCATGTAAAACACAGCCTGGGATGTTGTACGGTCCCATGGATGCTCTGTTTTTGGTTTTAGAGAGTGCAGCTTTTACCTGCATAGATGTGATTACAGGAACCCCGCATTCTTCCTGTATAGATATGGGCCCTTTAGAGGGTGAGAGGGGGGTAAAGTTAGCACTGAACTTATCTGCCAGGATGTTGGCAATATCAGTTGGTTCTGTAATTTTTGTGCCGTTGTGCTGTAACTCGGAGCAGATCTGGGTGTTGCCATTGAGATTCTTGACATAGCTATAGAATGCTTTGTGGTTGCCCTTAGAATCAGTGCAGATTTTGTTTTCATAGCCAGCTTTGGAGGATCTTATAAGGTATCTCAGCTTCTTACTGATACTGACCAGAGAGCTCCTCCACTCATGGGATTTTACTCTCTTTTGCAAAAGTTTCTTCCTTCTGTTGTAGAATTTGTTTATGGCAGGGGACCACCAGACTGGCTTCCATTTTTTGGAGGATAGCATCTTGGTTCTGTTTGGGATAGCATGATCCATGCTCTTGTGTAAATGCTTATAGAGTGCATTTGTGTATGATTCAGCAGTCGTAACTGTATTGTCCATCTGCATGGCTGTCATGAAGTTCTCCACTTCTGTCTTAAGAAGCATGAAGTTGGCTTTGGAGACGTTTTTTACCATGGTTTCCTTAATGGGTGGTGGGGGCGGGATGCGGATATCTAGGGTGATTAGCTTATGGTCGGATCTGACCAACGAGGAGTTGATTTCAGGTGTGGAACACTGGTGACTCATGTTGGTAATGACTAGGTCTAGGATATTGTTGCCCCTGGTAGGGGTGTGGATAAGCTGATCCAGGGCATTGGAATTTATGAATACCAGAAACCGTTGAGCAAAGGAGTTGGTACATGAGTAGGTTTCCCAATTAATGGTGGGGTAGTTAAAAATCACCCATTATTAGGGTGTTTGGTTGAACCCTAATATTTTCCAGTTTATCAAGAAAAGTGGAGTGGGAATCCTAGGGCATGGTGGGGGATCTGTAGCAAGCTACAATTTGGATTGCAGATTTGCCCAGAGTTATTTGCACTTGGATAACCTTGGATGCATTTGCTGCATAACTAGCCTGGTGGTGTGGATATCCTTAATGAATATGGACACACCTCTGCCTTTGGTGTTCTGGTCCATGTTAGATGGCTGAAAAGTGTGGTATGAGTTATAGCCTGGTAATGCAGGGGTGCTCTCTAGAGCCTTGAACCAGGTCTCAGTCACTGCACAGATATTGATGTTCTCCATTTTAAGGAGTGCCTCGAGTGAGTGCATTTTGAGATTTAGACTTCTAGCACTGAGTAGCATTACCCTCAAGTTTTTGCTTGCTTGTTCCTGTTACAGTGGTGAAGTTGTCATTTGAACCTTGCCTAAAAAAGGCACTATAGGGGCAGCAAGCTCCTTAGCCAGTATCCGGAATCCCAGGGGTGACAGGTGCAGGCCATCTCTGGCAAAGCATCGTGGTCTGTCGACCATGTCGTCCCAGGCAGACAGATACTGGATCCCCTTAAAATGACACCAGAAGCTTAGCCAATTGCTGAAGTCATCATTTTGTCCTTGTACTGTCATATGCAGGATGCTACTCAGGGCTGGGGTCATACCTGCCTGGGTTACAAGATCCGAGAGCTCCTCCATGTCTGTTTTCATGTAGTCCAGGGAGGTATGCCTCAGGTCGTTCACACCAACATGGACAATGAAAGAGTCATATTTGTATTTGTTGTGGAGTGACCTGAGTGTGTGCATTATGTGGCAGATCCTGGCACCCAACAGGCAGCTGACAGTAACTTTCACCTTGTTTAGCCTGGTGAGTGGGACAACAGTGTGCTTGACTATACAGTCACCTATGACTAGTGTGTTGGGTATGTTGTTTTTCCTTATGGGCTGTGGTTTATTGGCACACTAAGTCAGTGAGCTATGTGTAATTTGATTTGTGTTAGGGGGTGGAGGTTGCTTGCATTTCTGCTTTGGAGGTCTCTGTTGCTTGAACAGATTATTGAGAGCCCCCATGAATGTTTTTGTGTTTCTATGTGTTGAATTTGGTGGTGTAGGTTTAGTGGGACTATGTGATGAGTGTGGTATGGTGCAAGTGTTTACCTTTTCCTCTTGACTGTCAAGTTCAGTCTTAATTGGAGAGAGCTTTACATCCAGTTTGGCTAGATAAGTGCATCTCTCACAGGTTGTGGTGTTGGGTGGTAGAAACATTGCCCCAAGATGCCCAGATTCATCAGATAGACAGGAGATAACACTGGGAGCTAACCCTTGGACATGCCTGAATAAAAAAAAAATACTTTCTTCCAGACAAGTGAGGAAAGTGAGTATAAGAACTGTTTTTATCTAAGCAAGTGAGGAAAGTAAGTACAAAAACTGTTTTCCTCTAGGTAAAGAGGAAGACTGAGTGATGTAGTAATGTGTAGCTTATTTAGTGCTAACAGTAAGTTCTGAACAGGTGCTGAGCACAAATAAGCAAATTTAAGTGCTAAAACTAAGAATCTGTACCTGGATCTTGTGGTAGATAGGCATTACCATGCCGAAGCACATATGGAGGTGGGTCAGCACAATCTTCTCAGTACACTCTATGCCACACAACTGCACATCAGATGTACCTGAGGACCAACTGCGAACACATAGCACACATGGCCACTTTGCTACAATCTATTGTACTCTTGTGAATGATAGAAATCTCTTACTGAACCTATGGATGCATATTGCAGTTTGGATAGAGACTGCTTGCAGACAATGTTCTTCCTGACTATGTGATCAAAAGCAGTGCACAAATCATGACCAGGCCAGTGACTGAGCTACAAACATCCTGCTGGCACATGCTGGGTCATGACTACCAACATACCCACTACTGTAAGGCATAATACACTAGCAATTATCATCATGTACCTTGTGCAAGAACACCAGCATGTTATTCATCACCACTAATGTTCTACATAGTGGCCTTACCTTCGAGTGTTTAAAAAAGTACCTCAGCCTGTGGCAGTTATGCCTCCCTCTAGTGGCCCACCACATGTGGTCCTCCTTTGCCACTCCCTGGTGTATCACCTTTTTACATGTACAGCTATACGCATTAGCCTGCCACCTCTGGAAAAGTGCAACTTCCCAGTTGCATTCAAGTTATATATGACTGGTTCTAATTGCCAGTCATATGAGTATGCTCACCTTCCCAGCTAAACAACATGGCAGGTCCATCTTTGTGCATGTAGCATGTAGAGGAATCTGTCTCAGTAGGAGAGATATCTGTGCTTTTTGGTACTGTGTGGCATAATATTTTTTTCTCTTTCTATCACGGAGCCTGCATTGATGAGCAAGACAGTAACAACACAACTACTGTCATCTGTAACCCACATCCTCTGCAGCTGCAACATTAAAGGCAGCTTTTCTGTGATACATTTTGCCCCTCCCAAGTCAGAAACTATTACTGTATGCAACTTCTTTCAGTCTTAGCACGCTCCCCAGCACATACATGTGCACTAAGCACACATTGCAGCTTTTATAGCAAATGTACTTCTCTCTCCCTCCCTCCCTCCACAGTTGTTAGTATTCAGCAATGCTATCTGCAGAGTAACTAGGCCTGCTTCCCTGTCCAAGCTGTTGCTCTTGTAGGAAATTACCACCTGCTGTTTTTCTATGTCTGCCCCATTTATGGTTACTGCTCTATAAGGTACTAGAGAAAAAAATGATTACCGGTATGCCTGTCCCTAGCAGCTGCTAGTACTATATAGTTCTTTCTGAGAAGTAGTTGTTTCTGGCTCATGAAGATGGTGCTACTACAGTTCCTCATTTCCTACAGTTTAGAAGTATCTGTATTTCATCTAATTTTATGTTACTTTGTGGTGTTGATGACAGTGGTCACCTGGTTCTTCCAGAGGAACAGTGACTTGGTACCCCTCAGTATATGACTAAATAAGGGTGCCTCAAAATGTAGTGTGCACTTTAGCCAGAATCTTGCAAGCAGTAAATTCCTGGGTTGCAGTGTCGTTTGCTCTGTAGTAGGTGCAGCAGGAAAACAGTGCAGCATTGTCTGAGACCTTTAAAGAGCTACCATCTGCTCTTCTAAAACTGTCAACACTGCTGCTTTTTTGATGTTAATGAACATGAGAGGGTAATGCAAAACCCAATACTGAAAAAAATATGATTATTCAGTGCAGCAGTACATATTTTAGTTACAATGTGGAATTTTGTAAATGCCTCTGCCATGCTCACTGTCACATCAATGCCTGCAATACCACTGCAAGTGCAAATTAACATGAGCCAGAGTTTGGCTGTAGGTGGATAACAATTCAAGGTGATTCTTTGCAAACAGTATCGGATACATTCAGCTGAAATTTTCAAAATATGCACAGGTAAAGCACATATCACCGTTTGTCAATTCATGGTACTATAAATTGCACAAGGTACTTCTGGCATAGTAAAAACATTTCAGACTTTTCTTAAAGGGAAATGTGCTCAGCTACACTTGCATCACTATTCAGTTTACCACACCATGACTGTGAATGCATTCTAGCACTTCTTGTACTCGTTCTTTCCTCAGTATTTTATCTTTGATCACACAAGTCCAAATACTGAGGCAGTGTGTGTGTGTGTGTGTGTGTGTGTGTGTGTGTGTGTGTGTGTGTGTGTGTGTGTGTGTGTGTGTATGTGTGTGTGTGTGTGTGTGTGTGTGTGTGTGTGTGTGTGTGTGTGTGTGTGTGTGTGTGTGTGTGTGTGTGTGTGTGTGTGTGTGTGTGTGTGTGTGTGTGTGTGTGTGTGTGTGTGTGCGTGTGTGTATGTGTGTGTGTGTCTGTGCATGTGTTTGTCTGTAGGTGTGTGTGTGTGTGTGTGTGTGTGTGTGTATGTGTGTGTGTGTGTGTATGTGTGTGTGTGTGTGTGTGTGTGTGTGTGTGTGTGTGTGTGTGTGTGTGTGTGTGTGTGTGTGTGTGTGTGTGTGTGTGTGCGTGTGTGTGTGTGTGTGTGTGTGTGTGTGTGTGTGTGTGTGTGTGTGTGTGTGTGTGTGTGTGCGTGTATGTGTGCGCGCGTGTGTGTGTGTGTGTGCGTGGGGGGGGGTCTCATTCCTGAATACCAAATACAGGAGCTAAAGCAGCTTATGCTATAATGCTGATCACTATTAACAAAAAATGCCTTGCCAACTGATGCGACTGACACAGGAGAATGAATGACATTGGTCTGTGTTGACATGGCTGGCATAGGTGAATGAATGGTGTCTGCCTATGTCGACATGGTTGACATGGGTAAATGAATGATGTCTGCTATGTCGAAATGGCTGGCACGGGTAAATTAATGGTGTCTGCCTTTGTCAACATGGCTGGCACAGGTAAATGAATGATGTCTGCCTATGTCAACATGGCTGGCACGGGTGAATGAATGATGTCTGCCTATGTTGACATGGCTCACACGGGTGAATAAATGAATGATGTCTGCCTATGTCAACATGGCTGGTATAGGTGAATGAAGATATCTGCCTGTGTCAGCATGGCTGGCACAGGTGATTGAATACTGTTTGCCTATATTAACATGGCTGGCACAGGTGAATGAATGGTGTCTGCCTAAATTAACATGGCTGGCACAGGTGAATGAATGGTGTCTGCCTATATTAACATGGCTGGCACAGGTGAATGAATGATGTCTGCCTATATTAACATGGCTGACACAGGTGAATGAATGGTGTCTGCCAATAGTAACATGGCTGGCACAGGTGAATGAATGGTGTCTGCCTTTATTAACATGGCTGGCATAGGTGAATGAAGATATCTGCCTGTGTCAACATGGCTGGCATAGGTGAATGAATGATGTCTGCCTATATTAACATGGCTGGCACAGGTGAATGAACGGCATCTGCTTGTGCTGCTATTCATTTATGTTCAAATATTAATAAAGCATCAGAGGACACATCAATGAGATGGCGAAATGAGCAGATTTGCACAATTTGCCTCTTCAGAGGTGGATAGGCATGTTTTCATATCCCTCTTGACACAGTAGACCTCATTTAAGACTGGAAAATCTGCAACAGTAGCTGTGTATACAGTGGGATGAGGGTAGGCCCCCAACAATAATGAAGGGTCCATTAGTAGGCCAAAGCCAACTCAGTAACCAGGCCACTGCATGCATGGAATAAAACAGCTGTTTACCTACTCTAGTAGAAAGCTGGGTAAAAATGAAGCCAAAACATGTCAGTCTGTCTATATGTCTGTCTACATCTGCACATATACATGTGCATACATGGTTTACAATCACACATGCTCGACAGTTGATAGATTGAGTTAAGCTGAGTGAACACCACATTCTGACTGCTGGAATGTCGAACACTGACACTCATGACTGTCTGAACTTCCTCCCCTTCCAGATCCACGTTAAAACTTGATCCTGCATCCAGAGTGGTAGGAAGTTTCAGCGTTCAAAATAATTTGAGCTTTCCAGCATTTGTCATGCTGGACTTTCAGGGAAAGGTTTTGATTAATGTTCGACTCAGCATTCCAAGGGTGGAGCAATCAATAGCAGACCTGCATACATATACATACAGACATCCATGTGTATTTATTTATGTACACGCGCGCATGTGTGTGTGGTTTGAAAAATCAAATGTCCACCTCTGTTTTGTCGCATGGTTTAATAGACAAAAACAAATGGTCAACATGTGAGTGAATATGCCCCTTTCCTGGGAATTGTGCAATTTCAGAGTTGGATTAAATAATTAGCAGGGGCAGTAGGGGAGGAAAGTTCAAAAAACTTGTTTTTTGGTTTGCATGCTCTGAGGTTAATCCTCAGAGACTACACAATACCTCGTTGACATTTTGTTTTCAATGTTATTGAATTGATATTTGCGTCATCAACTATATAGGTGAAATCATGGGTATATAGATGTGTCTTAGCAAAGTAAAATCTCTGATCCACACACTGAGATATATATCTATATCTATCTATTACAGATAGACATATATAGGTGATTGCATAGGTACATGTTACATGACTCAGCAAAGGAAAACCTCTTGTCCACTGGTCCATGCAAAACAAAACTTCTTACTTACTCATAAATAAAAAATCTACACATCTAATAACATTTGCTACCATTGGCTTTAACCACATATGCACAATTCATTGTAAAGTCTATCTTACAATAATTTTCATTTCACAAACTAAGCTCCACACCTGTTTATCATTTGTCTTTCAAAATTATAAAAGAGCCACACCAAGCAACCATAATGTGTTACTATTAATGTATTTTAATTTAGGAATGCAAATTGTTCAATAAACAAACCCCAAGCACTATGGAAAAAGTAATTATTAAATATATGGCATTAGCTATAATTTTTAAGCAGTCATCTAAAACATAAAAAGATGATACTGCAAACCTTGTACAGATTTACTCAAAGGTAACTAGCTGTCAGCACTTTGCCTTTCCTCAGGCAAGACTTTTTGTTTATCTAGTTGAAGGAAGGGAAAGTGGATCCTGAAAATGCTTATTTTAGTAAATCTTCAAATTGTTTGCAGTAGTGCCATTTTATTTCTAAAATAATATATCTAAGTAGTCTAATTTGATTATAATATATATTAATTGTAGAAATAAACTAGGGATTAACTCAGCCTACTAAAATGTGTGTATATAAATCAAATTCAAAACTTAACCTTCCACCTTCCTTGGTATAATCCATCTCAAATGATAGTAGCATTAAATAAAAAATATTATCTCTTTCAAGACTAGGTATTCCCAGGTCCCTATTAAAAATAACCCACATCTTGCGTTTTTATCGAGAACAGATTCAAAGTGCACAGCTGGACTCCTACAAACTAGTCTTATTTTTATGTCACTGACTATAACTTTAAAATCCACTTTGGTCTTTTTTAATGCCTTGACAAAATATAGCACAGACCATTTTTTTTCATGTCAGATATATGTTTTAACACCTATTTTAGAAGCCTCCTAGATGTCTCATGGTCATAAAATACATTACACTTAATAGATATAAGTAATGAGAGAAAACTGAATCCACGTTCAGAATTTATAATGGCAAAAGTTTTATTTTTTCAGGAAAGAGTTATAGTCCATGCTCCTGTAATACTGTAACCACCATAAAGTGACAGGTTTATTCCATTCTTTTCATAGCCCTTTCCCACAGAAGTCCTTGTTTCAATATTAAAAGAGAAAGATTCATGTAACTTACTCCTTACTGAAGCTCTGAACTAAAACTGCAAGACACAGAGTTAAGATCTGCAGCTCTGGGGTGAAATCTATGTATCAGTATCTCCCATTTCAGATTAAAGAAACCATCATATTCAGCAGACTCTTGGTGTGGTGTAGCAAGAAATTATGATGAATAGAAAATGTAGACCACCCTTTTTACCAGTTACATGTGTTCTGCTCCAGGTCTCATCTCATAAATCAACAGTACTGGTTATTTATAGGTTCCTAGGTAAGTACTAGGCTATTGGCTCTAGGGCCTATATTATATAAGCCTTGCCAAAAAGGTACCCTGGCTTTCGTCACCCAAGAAAATTGTTTTCCTGTGCTCCTGTCGAGCAGAGCCACAGAGGTGATCCCCAATTTATTTTATGTTTTGTTTACTGGAATTAGTGTCTAGTTGTGACCCAGAGCGAAAAGTTCCATAATAAATAAATAATATCATACATCCTGATTGTAAATTCAAGTAAAGGATTAAAGTGACTGTCATAAATTGTCCATACTTGACAAGATTTGCAATACATAGTACACATTCCAGTACAGAACATCACATTTGTATTACCATAAATAAAATTGTTGCAAATATGATTCACATAGAATTGGGAAAATTTGTATTTGGTTTTGAGGAAGAGATTTGACATATATAGAAAAAGTGTTTTTTTTTTATATTTTATTTACTTATTTTTTTTATTGTTTCATAACCAATGGGACTGATAGATGACCTTGGACATAGGCCAGAGTTTTTAGCCAATAGATAGCCCTGGCAGAGATAGGAAGCCATCTTGCCCTTTGAATGGAAGAACAGTAATGGTCATCAACATTTGCTAAGTGAATATGTATGAAAATGTTTTCTGCATTTTGGAGTAATGCATTGTTGTGCATTGACAATAACAAGGATAATTAATGTACATTCTAACCAAGAGGTTAGTACATTAATTATTTGATTATCATGCTTCCACCATAGTCAGGAAATCTTTCTATCTGGCCCATTTAATTTACAAGAGTGTCTTCAAGATGAAAAGAAGTCATCCCGCTACTGCTGCCTTATCAGACACATCACTGGATGCAATGTCTCTTTTGGTATAAAGCAAAGCATATTGTTCAACTGGAAAGGCCACAAAGATACCACACCAAGAAAATCAAAGGCCTAACATCTTTCAACAATCCCAATAGATTGTCACAACTATCATTATACTCAATAGCCCCAAGGTGACCTGTGTCTTGGATTTCAAGCCAGGAAAGACCCAGTCCTGTTTGACCTTTTCTTTTTACAAAACTAGTGGCTCTATAAACGCTTGCTTAACAGACCCAAATCTACACCAACTAATAAATGGCACAATGTCACCATAAATAAGCACATTGTACCAACATAAATGAACAGAGAGCCCAATGTTATCGCTATTCTTGCTTGCAATAAAACCACGACAAGCCACATCAATTGGCTTCTTATCTAAACCTATAGGTGTGCTGTTTTGGTTTTCATGACATTCATCAAAAGTATCAGGAAACTATAAATGTGCAGCAGGATCTACACTGGTAGTTAATGAATCAATGGTAACCTTTATTTAGTACAATGTCAGTCTGACCAGCAAACACTTGACAGGGAATAATTCAGTCAGGTGTGGTTTATTACACACACACACACACACACACACACACACACACACACACACACACACACACACACACACACACACACACACACACACACACTCCTGTAAAAAATAAACAAAATGATTAGTAATATGTATAGTGTTTTCTTAAATGTTCAATTTCTTTCAATTGTCCAGAGCTATCCTGTACTTTCTTCTTATTTTCTCCATTTTACTGCTCTCTTACAGTTTTCTTTAATCTATGCCATTCCCATATAGCAGAAGTCACACTCTAACACCATCCTTTTAATTGCAAAGCAAATCTGAATTCAATATCAAAAACAGACTCAGAGGATATGGCTAACTTTTGTAAAGTCTATCAGTTTGCAAGAGCAAGGAATTCCTCAGACTTGAAATCTATAATCCAACACATAAAGAATGAAATAGCTTAATAAAATTAGTCTAAGGTCCTCTGTCTAATTCTGCCATTTGTGTTTGTTTTGTTCTCTTTTATGTTATGTTATAATTAAAAAAATACTTATACTCCCTACCTTTTTGAGTTACTGCCCTCACCTTTCCATAATTCGCACTTTCATGTACTTATTTTTTATGCTACCTTCCCCAATTCTAAAGCTAGCTTGTATCTTTAGCCTACTACAAGATGGTGTTAGCTTAAATTTTCCTGTTGTAATGCCGAGTATGCTAGTTAGGCTCATTTATACACTCATTACAACTTCTGCCCTTCTTGCCAGGGATCACAGTAGCTTCAATCTAGAAACTACGTTTCTGTATCCATAAAGATGTTTTGCTACTCTGTTTCAGTATGTGTGACTTGAACATTTGACAAGAATTATTAGTTGAGGCCTCCATGTTTAAATGATTAAGCAATAACCCACGCCTGGGTGTGGGTAATGCTGGATTTACCCACGGTTGGTGTGGTTTGGTCGCGAGGGCGAAGCCCGAGTGGTCAAATAAAGACAACCGTAGGTAAATCCAGTATTACCCACACCCAGAAGTGGGTTATTGCTATTACACAATGACATTATTTAAGAAAAAAAAATACTTACTTTTCTTAAATAATGGCATTGTATAATGCCTCCGTGCTGCCCTTCCGCAGCTGTCCGGTATTCTGCGGCAGTTCTGATGTACTGCGCATGTGTATGCTTAAGCGGTACATCAGAGCTGTGTGTGGAAGCAACGGAGAAAGGAAGATCTCAGTTGTTTTTGAAAGTGTCTTGCTATGTTAAAAGAGTTTAACATAGTGAGATAACTTTAAAAAAAGCAATGGAGATCTTCCTTTCTCTGTTGCTTTTTTTAAAGCTGTCTCCCTATGTTAAACCCATTTTAACATAGCAAAATTGCAGCAACAGAGCTCTTCCATTCTCTGTTGCTGTCTAAAAAAAAAAAAAAAGCGACCGGACCTTTTCCCATTAGTATAAGTCTGATTTACAATAGGCATGCTGACCAATCAGTGTGCATGTTTTGGAATATTGATGGGGGGGTCATTGTATAATTTTCATTAATACAGTGGTCCAAGTGACTGCATTTTACCAAGTAACACTTAATTATTAACAGGCTGGAGGGACTGCAAGGGAGCTTCAGCTTTTCACAGGTTAGGTGGGGGCTGGCCATTCACTCTGATCACTGCAAGACTGGTTATGGCTGTACTCCGAGTTCCTCCAAGATGAACAGGAGGGTGGGAAGCCTGCTTCAAGGATAGAAATGATGGTTGAGAGAGCTAATAACTCAAGATCAAGCCAGGAAGATTGAAAACCTGGAAGGAGTGAAAGAAAGTGTGCTTCTATTGTGCGGAAACATGACAGAGTGGGATTGGGGTATTAGTCCATCTCCCACTGTGGTCAGATCTCAGAGTTTGTATTTATAATTAGCAGGGGGTATGGAGACTGTATAATGGGTTTCATGGAGCTTAAACCCCTGCAAAAAACAGGCATTGTATGTGTTGTGCTTAGTTGTCAATCTTCTGGGTTTTTTGTAACCTCAGCTAAGTCTTGTGCAGTTTGCTCATCTGAGCGATTGATGATCATTTCATAGAGATTCATATGCAGGTGTGTGTGTATGTATATATATATATATATATATATATATATATATATATATATATATATATATATATATATATATATATATATATATATATACAATGGTAGCTTTAGTATGCAAAAATGTGCATGCTGATTGGTCAGCCCAACCAGCGTGCCCATTGTAAAATTGAGCATACACCAATAGAAAGAAGTCTGTCCAATAAGGTCCGACCTGACTTACTTTATTAATATATGCTATGCTATACAAGTGAATGCCTGATAGCATAAATCTTGTCATTCTAAGAGTTTTTGAAGTTTATGAGAGGAACATTTACAATAGGGACCTTTGTCCCCCTTATTGAAGGTTTGCAGTTTTCTTGAGCTAAGAAGTTGAGAGGTACATACTAAGGGCAGAGAAAATACAAGGAAAATCAGGTACATTATGCAAACCTAAAGAAACATACCCGATTTTACAAGTATTTTCGTCCTGTCTATTTCATACCTCTAAACTGTCAGGATTTCAATTAAAAAAAAAAAAAAAAAAGGCAACAAAGATCTTCCTTTCATCATTGCTTGCTTTCCAAGGCACTGATGTACTGTGTAAGCATGGGAACATACATCTACAAAGCAAAAGAATGTGGAAACAATGCAATTGTTTTACAAGGACATTACTTAAGAAAAGTAAGTAATCTCTTTCTTAAATAATGCCATTGTGTAATATTTATTTATTTATGTATTTAACATTTGTTTACTGGGAAAGTCTGACTGGACACAGGTCCTTTTACAGCGGATGCCCAGGGAGAAAAGCTCCATGAGTAACAGTAAATTTTAATGCACAAATTACAATAATCAATAAAGTAAACAAAATGTAGTATACATAAGAAAATCAAATTTGTTACATCATGACAACAAAACCTAGGCTTTGAACTTAGCTAGTACTATTTGTAAAGTATGACTTTTGTCAAGATAAAAGGTTAAGACAGGCTGGAAGGAATAAAAGATTGAACACAGGGGAAGAAGTTGGATATGGTTGGGGTATACCATGATGTATCAGAGTATTCATGAGGGGTTAGTACAGGAACATAGCCATTTATTTTTTAGATAAGCTTTAAGTGATGGCTTAAAGTGATTAGTGGACGAGATTGAGAGAATGGCTTTAGGAAGGAAGTTCCATAGCTGAGATATATAGCTGTGTGGGCATATTGAAGACTTATCCATGGTTGGCTTTGTTTAACCACTCGGGCTTTGCCCTCATGATTAAACCACACTAACCATGGGTAAATCTTCAATATACCACACTCACTCCTCGGTTATTGATAAATTACATTACGTATGATCAAATTTACTTGTTCAACATAAAATAATGGCAAAAAAACAAATCAAACATACACAAAGAATTTTCTTTTCCAGTCTTTACACTAGATCCTCCCATAACACTAGCTTCTAATTTACCTGAATAGTGGTAGTGTTACTGGAAGTGAATGAGGACAGGGTTACAGTTATCATGCATTACTAAGGTGGTGCGGAGGGGGTGTAATAACCCTTACCCTAACCTTGTCACCAATCCTAACCCTATACCTTACCTTAATAAAACTCTTCCTGTAACATTACCACTGCACAAGACAAACCCAAACACAAAAATACACACTGCCAGCATTACATTTAACTCCTTGCCTAAACTGTATCCGAACCCTAATCCACACCCATTTGCAGATGCACACACACACATTAAAGCTATGCCCTTAGCTAACCCTATCCTAAACTTAACACCCATACTCATGAACAAAGACTCCCTCCCCTTGCCAAACCCCACTTATCTCTGTTGACAAAACATAGCTTCGAGATTTTGAATGTTCGACAATGTGAATGTTCAACAATCTCT
>NC_056743.1:1113716938-1113771938 GCF_019279795.1 Protopterus annectens | reverse complement strand
CAAATGACCGGGTGCCAAAAACATGGCTTCAAGCTGAATGCCAAAAAACACATCATCATCTTCATCATCATCTCCTTTGGCGAGAGTGATGTCCCCACATATTATCACATTAATAACAATGTCCCAATCACGTAATTGGTTGTGAGGGATTTGGGCACACAGGTTGATAGCAACCTGACTTTTGACCACTATGTTGCTTCTATTGTACAGAAAGCATTCTACATGGCCCACCTCATAAATAAGGGTATCTCATCCAGGGACAAGGAGGTCATAATATCCCTGTATTCTTCCCTTATAAGGCCAATTACTGAGTACAATGCCCCCTTCAGCATGTACCTCGCAAAGGACATGCAGCAGCTGAAGAGACCACAGAGGTTCCTCACCTGGAGATACCAGGGCCTCAAACATCTACCCTTCAGAGATAGGCTAAAAGCCCTGTCCCTCTACTCAGTTTGATACAGACTCCTCAGAAGTGACTGGCATACGAAGCAATCTCAGACCCTGCCTTGATGGAACAGCTGCATATCTTTAAGTCAAGCTCCACTCGAGTAACCTGCCCATGCGATCTATACCTGGTCTGTGACATCAATAGGACTTGTTGGTGGGACAGATATGTGTCCCAGAGACTCCCCCATCTGTGGAATAGACTCCCTCACCACATAAAGCAGAATACCTCAGTATCCCTTTTTAAGCACAGCCTGGATAACTGGATGGGAAATAGAAAACATATCCCTGGGATTCCACCTGTGTCCCTGCTGGACAGGGGCTTTGGGTGCTGACTTGTCTAAACATGGGCTAAACTCTTGGCTAGGCTTCTAAGAACCTCAGGGTCAATAGCCTAGTAACTTCCTATGATCCTATATGTTCACTGTCTTTTTTTTTTTTTTTGGTTAGCCTTGTTGCTTTGCAATCATTATGCCTACTGTGAGAAGAAAGGTGGTACATTCTATGACTGAGTGGTCTGGCTTGCCCGCAGACCATTGCTGTACCAGTGCTCTGTAGATGTCCACAGCCACAGAACCATCAGCTGTCACCTCCCTCCCCATCAGCTTTGTATTATGATGATCATAACAAGCAGCTCAGTGTTTCTTCTAAGAGGTAATTCCCTCTCTATAACACGCTGACATCAACTGTAAGGCCCTGTTAGGCTGGCTGACAGTAACAAATGGTAGGAGCATGTGTTTACTCCTTTAGACCGATCCTACTGTTATATCGCCATTGTTCTTATGCCTCCCAGCCTGATGTCCCCTAAAGAGAGGTGCCCAGTATGATCCCATCCCCCCTAAGATAGATGCATCCATCATCCTTGCATCGCTGTTAAGCACCTGAGCCACTAATCAAATTCTGTTTACCTGATCTGTATTAGGGGATTATATCTATATGCCACCAGTCAGATCATATGCCCACCATCTTTGTGGATCTGTCTTTCTAGACCAAATATAGTGAACTGTATGCACTGATTTATGATACCTCCATTTCCAAAACCATGGCAGTAGTCTACAAACCTTTTTCATATTTATGATGATTCACTTAAGAGACGGTGCAGTAAAACTTTCTGAATTGTAATTCTCTAACTTCACTCATGCCTAGTGCAAGGTGAATACAAGAGACTTGCAACAGGTGTAAAAGCTCCACATATCTCGGCATTTCAGTCTGCTAGCTGTCTCCATGGAAAATAAATGCCTCTCATAGAAGATCAAGTTCTATTTACTCATGTCAAGAGAAACAGAAAATGTGTACTACATAGTTGCTTCAAATATTTATTTAATTGAAGAGCATCATTCTGAGCCCTCTTTTCACTCACCCGATGAATCACAATGTGTAAAATGTATGCCAATGCAATCACTAAAAGCAGACAAAAAAATAAAAACAGCACTGCTATATTGTCGTTCGTATAAATACTCAGCAGATTAATGATGAGATGGTATGAGTATTTGCTTTATATCTGAATGGTATTACATGGATATGGAAAAAAATGTAACAATGCATCCAGTCACTTAATCATTGATAGCTTTGACAACATTTAGCACAGAATGTGAACTGCCATTTAACCACTAAAAGCTGAGAGAGTCTTAAAAGGTGATTTACTTGGCCTACTTTCTTGATCATCTCTGGTGAAAGAGGACTTGAAATACTACATATATATATATATATATATATATATATATATATATATATATATATATATGGATCTAGGACTATTGAACGAAAGTTCAATAGTCTGAATCCACAATCACCAAACACACTTTCATTAAAGCGTGTTAAAAAAAAATTATATTTATGTTTAAGCCCCCCTGCACCCCCCACACACCCCTACTTTAATATTCTCACTCCAAGGTCGCACTACAGTGGGGAAAAGGGAATTTTCCCTTATCCCCACTGTAGTGCGATCTCCGCAACAGGCATACTTACGTGAAAGTGCTTCTTCAGTAAAAAGCACTTTAGCGCAAGTATGCACAGCCAAATCTCTTTCTGTGATGTTGCCGTTCGGGGATCCGTATGGATCCCATGTATATATATATATATATATATATATATATATATATATATATATATATATATATATATATATATATATAAAAGCATAAGAACTAATGGAGCAGGATTTTTTTTTTTGGGGGGGGTGCTGAGTTATGTATCATCACATGTCTTCTCATTGATTCATATTTTCTCTTTTTTCTCATTGGATGGTTGACAATACATATGACTTTTCTTTTGTTTGCAAACCTCTAATGATAATTTATCTGTCGAAGGCTCTAAGATTTATTTGCTCAGTGGCACTACTGCTCACATTGATTTGTTATAAGAAGGTGACATAATTTCTGAATATGTATTTTCACTTTCTTTCTTACTTATTTGCTGTTTTAAAATGATGTTGCACTTTATCAGAGAATGCGCAATCTGTACATCGGCACTTTGATTGGGGAATGAACATTCTCCAGCAGGGTGTTAATGTACAGGCAATGCCCGCTGAAAAATGAGTCTACTGCTTCACAGCAGCATGTTAAGCTGCCTAGGAATTTGGATGATAATGAAGCTAATGGCTGCCTTTATTTTATGTTTGTCAAGAAGCACTTTTGCTGTTTAGCAAGTGTAAAATTTAAAAAAAGAAACTTAAAAAAAATAGAAAAAGTTTGTGTTGGTATATACGCATGCATGAGAGTGAGATCAATCAAGCCAATATTATACACTCGCTAAGCACTGCTTTTTCTGTTTATTAAGTGTAGAATCAAAGTGTGTGTGTGAGAGTGCGCATGTGTTTATGTTCCTGTCTGTGTGTGTGAGTGTATATATACTTGTGTGCTTGAAACTGGAAGTGTGTGTGTGTGTAGGTATGTATCTATGTGTATATCAGAGTGACTGAGATCGATCAAGCTGTGGAAGCAGCACTTAAGAGGTATGTATACTTCTCAACCTCTTAGCTCAAGAAATCTGGATAAAACTGAGAATAAGTGGGGGGGATCCATACCTGTCAATTGTCCATATTTTTTACAAAATGTCCAGATTTTTTATTCCTATTTTTTGGTCTGTTCCTTATAACATTTGTAGTTTTCTGGCAAATTGTGCAAGATTGAAGTAACTAAATGGCAATGTACATTTGAGTTTTAAACTTCTTATTTTTCAGAAAATGTATGCTAATACAAAACATGTTCTTCTAGTAACATTCTAAGTTTATAAGAGCAATATTTAAACTATGTCCATAATTTTAAACTTTTGTTCCTGACTATTTTTGGCTGTGTCCAGATTTCTTGAGCTTAGAGGTTGAGAGGTATGGGAGGACAAAGAGTAAAACCTAGGAACATATTTTAAACATTGCTGTTATAAAATTAGAAAGTTTGTGGAATAAAAGGATTTGTTTTAGCATGAATTTTATGAAGGAAATAAAGTCTGAAAGTCAAATGTATGCCATTATTTAGTGACTTCAGTCTCTTTGACAGATTGACAACAAACCACAAATTTTATGAGTGAGGGGCCAAAATTGAGGAAAATATCTGGACAATTTTTGAAAATCTTATTTCTATTTTGGATGCAAAATACTTCCTCCAACACCATTTACATATACTACAGCAAGTCTAAAACATTAGGCAGAGGAATTATTTTGCATCAAAAATATAAAAAAAAAGTAATATAGTAATAATAGATAATTAAATAAGTAAAACACAACAATTTTACAGACAGCCCATTCTGTAAGTGCAATAATGCCCTCCAGGGTGTGTTACTATGTAAATAAAGCCCGCCCATGGTTGAGGCCCGCCACCTGCAGTGTTAGGCCTCAGAACACCCCTGGGCAATCATTATGTACACAGTAATGCTCACCCTGTTGGGCATTATTGCTTGTGTATCTATATGTTAGGGTCTACTTTTTCCATTGTTGTGACTTTGTTGCTGACTAAACATTACCTTCAGTATTACGGAAATAGAATAGCTCAGAAGGAAGAAATGAGATTACATGTTTTTAAGGGAAAAATTTGATATATTTTTTGTGAAAGATTTTTTTTTTCTTTTTTTAGGCTGTATCCTGTCTTTGTCTAAAGTGTTTCTCTTGCTAACAATGAAAGTTCATTGCTCATAACCACTTATGTCATCTTTCAATACATCAATATTTTTAAATGGATATTGCATTTCAAATTAACAGCTATTGATCAGTGTAGTCAGGTTCTTTTACAAGGAATCCTTTAATGCCTTCCTCAGTCTCCTTGTGGAAATAAGAATTATTGAGTGCACATGACAAATTAACAAATGATTAACGGCTATTTGGTTAATCAGAAAATATGGCATAATTAATGGAATTTGACTTCTCATCTACAAGGAAGAGTTGAACTGCAACTGCCATGTTCTGCCATCTCTTGGCATTTGCACAACAAAAAATAAACACTAAGTCTGCCTTAATCCCGACTGAGCTTTTCTTTTTCTTAGTCCCTTACCAGCACACTTGACCTGAGGCTATTTAGCCTCCATTTTCTTAAGTCAAATGTTTTTCCCAGATGCCAGAGTATCTTCCATTCAGCCAAGTGGAGGCTGGTCATCATAAAGGAGAGGAACCCATTCTACAATTTGCATCAAGGCTGGTAAGATACAGGAGAAGAGGTCACAACCTATAGCATCATCAGGTTAGCACTAATTGAGGTGAGACAGAGGCACAGTAGTAGGCATTATTGCCCAGCAATGCTTACATCTCAGGTTCAGTTCTAGGCTGGTGTGACTTCAGTAAACACTCTACATGTTATGTCAATATGTCCACATGGGTTTTGATAGGAATTCTGGTTTCCTTCTGCTTCTCAAACACATGCTACAGGAGAAATGATGGTCTTCCAAATTGCCTGTAGGCATATTGTGTGTGTCCTTTGTATTTCTGAGTGTGTCTGTGTATCCCGTAATGGTCTACCACAACACCTGGGGATTGTTTCTCTTTCTGGTATCTACTTAGTGCCAAGAAAGGCTCCAGCTCCCCTGCAGTCCTAAACGGAATAAAGTGAGAGGTCAGAAAATGAATGGACGACCAAATGAAAGAATGAATAAATGGAAATGGAGTTTTTGTTCTCTGCTATTGCATGTCACCATGCAGTGTATACAGTGCAAAGTACCTGTATGTGCTTCCATATATGAACTGTAAGCACCTTCCTGGCTGTGTTGTTTGAGAACCCCCTTAGTAGCAACAGTTTGTCTGTCCTTGCTCCTCCACCTAAAGAACATGAATTGCCCATTAGGTGTTCTGCCCATTTACTCCTTCCTGCCCATCCCATCTCACCCCCTTCCCATCCCATCCCATCCCATCCCAGATTAGCTAACTAAATGAAGTACAGTAGCACCACAGTCCGGCACTTTGTCACAACACCAACTTTCATGACATATCTGCCAAGTTATTTATTTTAAGATGAGACAGATATATATTTATTTAGTCATTTGCCCACTTATTTATGTCCTTATTTACTTATTTATATTTGTTAAGCAGGTATTTCCACCTGGGAATCCCTTTTTTCAGTGGAGTCCAGAAAAGAAGAATATCAGAAACATTTCTGAGGCATTATGAAAAAGAGCATGCCTTATGATTCAGGGCAATGTGAACTGAGGCAACATCCAACATTTAGAAACAATTTGCACAATGCGGCACATGAAATAGCATTGTGTACGGTGACCCACAGTCTGGGGCTAATTCAGAGACACAAGTGTTGCACTTGAACTTCCTGAGAAAACTGCACGGTCAGCATCTTAGTGAGAAACATTATCCTAATGAGCTCAATTGCAAATGCAAACATAAACAACATAACAGAGCAATTCAAAAACATATAAAATGTTTCTGACTGATGTTTCAAGCAGTAAATGTGTGCGCTATCATTTCTCTGTGAACAGACAAAAGACTGCATTTAGATGCTAGGAGTAGCATCTATGAAAGCCGGACTGCATTTATTAAGGACCGTACTTGAAGACAGTATTAATCACAATGCATGTCATCACTTTGATATGGATATAGTTGACTGCTACCGTGTGGACAGAAACACCATATAGGAGTTGGTAGATGTGCCACTGTCTCATGGATTCACATAAGATGCATGAAATATCAGTCCCTACAGACAGGAAGGTATGCAGCATTGACCAGCCTTGCTATCAGGACCTTCTAGTGGCCATCAGGGGACACAGTGGATTCATCACAGGCATTAGACTAATGGATACTACACTGGTTCCTTCATGTTGCATTGCAGCATATGCAGGAGCACATGTGGTTCCCACAGACAGTGGAGGACATAACCACCAGTATGCAGGTGTTCTATGAAATAGCATGTTTCTCCATAGGTTCCTGGGGCCTTTGACTGCATCCACACTGGTATCAATGCCATGCTTAGTCCACATGGATAATGATACATCAACTGGAAGGGCTTCCATTCCATCAACTGATTTGCAATCACAAAGTATTATTTGCAGTGTGTCTGTGCACCATCCAGACAGGTTTCACAATTCCCACATCTAGCATATGCCTAAAATATACCAACAACTTGTGGGGGATGGTTTCCCAGAAGAACATCTTATCGGCAATGTCAGATGTGCTATGGAACATAACGCTGGCAAGGAACCAACACAGCATGTCTGAGATAATGTACAACTTTGCACTGTCACAGATCTGAAACACTGTCGAGTGTACAGTATGTTCAGGTTGTTAAAGGTCCTTTTCTATTGCCTAGATTTTATTGATTGCAATTTAAGGAACGTTCCAGAGTCCTGAAGCACTTGTTGTTTGTGCAGTGCTGTATAACATGGTGATATGCATCAGAAGACCAGAGAGACCAGGACCCAGAATGGAGAAGATGCCAGGAGAGGGTCATTGAAGGAATCAGCCACAGGGAAGCACCATGCAAAGCTAAGGTGGGCACGGTATGCTATGCAACTGCCAAAGACATGACATATGGACTACATTTATGGGCCAGAAGTAAGACAACAAAATAAAATCATTGAGTTCAATAATACACCCAGGCTGTACAATCCAGTGCACTGACTTGGGAACATGTAACCTACATAACATGTGAGGGTTGGCAGGGTACAGTGGTCATCATTTGAACAAGTGGAATAGGGGATAGTGACAAGGATCAACAATGGCTGCATAAGTGGAAGTGGTGACTGTTGACAAGGCTATATACCTGTCATGCCAGCAGGTCCTGTTTCAGTGGATGTTAAGATCTCTTGAGAAGGTGAAGATGGGGTTATCAGCTTTACGAATGTGCAGGAGGTTGCATAGGACTGGATCCTTCAAGGCTCTGTAAACTAAACAGAAGTCACCTCTCAAGAGGTCTGTAGGAAACAAAAAAAGGCAGAAGACTTTAGGGAAAGGTAGCTCAAAGTCATCAAGCCCTTCATTATTTTAATGAGAAAATACTGTGGTCTCCCAATCTGGGTAACAGGCTTAGGCAGGTACAAATCAAAGAGATTCTTCTTCCCCTCCCACTGGAGTCCTAAATCTATTGAATCTCCTGGAACTCACATTTCTTTGACTGTGTAATGTCATTCATTGCAGAGACATTTGAGAGTGAGATTCCAGAAAACATGACTCTTTTTGATGTCAAATGGATATAAAGAGGGCTGAGTCACTCAGCTAACTAAGAATTACTTTTTACCCTTCACAAAGAGCTACGTAATTTATGCACTGTCTGTAGCTTAAGAAGGAGCTCATTATAACATGTTTAAAACATGTTCAAAACATGGCACACAACACAGGCCAAACTGTGCAACTGGAAAAAACTTGTTGATACTCTCCAGAGATTCTGAAATTATCAGCATCCCTGAGTACTGCTATTTTAAATCAAAGGAAAGAAGAATCCAAAGGCAATGGATAGTCAAAATGTCATCTTCTGGAGACATTCTGGAGACACAAAATATACTTTGGAAAGGATAAAGCTTAGCCAAACAAACATCTCACATCTCTATTATCATTTCATCATTGGGCCACAAATTAACCACCTACAGAGATGCAGGGACATTAGTTTTACAGAAAACATCAAAATAAGGAATTTTGTTTACAGTTTCTGAACATAGTCACCTTTTAAAAAATCATACCATTATTAATAAGATCACCCTATATAGTTACTCGTATCATGGTGAGACAAATGACTTGTACCTTTTCAATGAGTAAAATATAGGTATCAAAAGGAACTAGGAGAGTAATGAGTCTTTTAAAAGTCTGAGTTGAATATAGGTCAGTTACATAAAATAACTGATTGAAAATCACTTTATTTAAATAACCAGGAATACTTGTGCTATCCTCCATTGCAGAACAGCACATTATGATGGAACCAGATAATAGGTCCCATACACAGCCATGCATTTTGTTGATTGGATGGTGCAGTGGTACACTGGTTAGCATTGTCACCTCACAGCAAGAGGTTCTTTGGTTCGGATCTCGGCTGGGTTGCCTTCTGTATATCCTCCCTGCATTCATGTGGGTTTCCTTCCATGTTAAAAGACATGTGTCTGGAGCATTTCTCCCCAGGCCTCCGTTGAAAATTGGCTTGTTCCAAGTCGGACTTTCCCGGTTAACAAATGTTAAATAAATAAATACATAAATAACACTTACAGAACTGCTTATGTATGTGAATAAAATTATACTTTTATACTGATGTTTTTGAAAACTGGTTTTGCCTGTTTATATGCAGACCTTGACAGCAGTGTATAGCCTCATACAAGTATGAAAATTGTGATCTAACCAATTTCATTGCAGAGGACAAATTCTTTGCCTTTCTTTTGTGAAAGTACCTTGCTTGTAATCTGAATAATGCTAAGAAATGTATTACATACATGCAATCAGGAAAATAATAAAACATCACAAATGATGTTTATCTAGGAGGCAGGTTGCTGTCCTGCAGTACTTTGTGGGGATTAGCAGAGTCAGTCCCTTTCATAGAGATATACAGAGGTTTGGAAGTAGGAGACTTAGACTATTACAGCCCACGTTCAAGTATGGCTGCCTAAAGGCGCCACCTGTAGATAACAACAAGGTCAGTAATATGGGAGGAAGAGATGAGATCATTGTAAACAGCATTTCCAGAGAGGTTGAACGAGGTCCATCTCGATGGGAATGAAGTGATTGGGTTGAAAACAGCCTGCATGAGAAATACGCTAGTTAATTTGCCAGCAAAATATTAATAAAACCTACTGTTTTTGTCATCATGTCTAGCCTTAAAAAGAATCTAAACCAGGAGTAGTTATAATACATATAGAGCACACAAAAGTAGGGTGTAGCGTTGGATTTGCAAACACAAAGCTCAAAAAGAGAGGAACAGAATATTAATAGAAAATAACATGCATTGGCTATGGAAGATAAAAGTCATCTCACTTTCAACTGGGATATTTAACCTTCTATTAAGTGCTCTTGCTGTAGCAGAGTTCAGAAGTCATTTTAACATTTAACCTATATGTGACTCAGACGTTCATTGCTGATGAGTAGATTGAATGACAAGGTAGATATGAAATCATGGAATCTCTCATTAGCTCAGGGCATTATAATTTTCCTGTGGGAATGCAAGCTGCATGTATCATTTCCTGTCAACCTATGAATCTATAGTTCTTTTGTAACATGCAAATGAAAATTTACATTTTACAGACCCTGATTGTTATGTTTTATCTTTAGCATTTCCTGTGTCTTATCATTATGTGCTGCCATTGTGAAGTAACCATGAGAACAGCAGATGAAAGAAAGAAGCAAAAGAGAAAACACAGCAGGATAGAAGGATGAACAGATGGCAGAAAAAAAGATGATAAGCATGCAGAGGAAAGGAAAACATCCAGGACAAAAAAAAATATTAAAGGATAAAAGGATGATAGGATAGCGTTAACAGCCACAAGAAGTGGTGCAAAGGTGGATGAAGTAGGAGGTACAGTGATGCAAGTCTGGTAATCTTTCAGGAGGTGGATTTAAAAGTGAAACTATACATGTAGGGTCTTAGGTTTTCGGAGGGTAACCGTAACTACATGTTTGTTCTGAGTTAAGATGAAGTTTGATGAACCTGCAATTATTATCAACACCAGCTGGTTATGCCCTTCCAATTTTCCATACTGACATAATGTTTATCTACAAGTTTTAGGTCATTGCATTATTTCATGCTGTATTGGCGATTTATGCTGCTGTCTTGCCATTTGAATTACTTATAAAGCTTTTTAATCAGCTGAGGAGTTTGTACTTTTATTCTAGGCTGTGACAATACAGGAAAACAAAATTCTGTTTGGTAATACTGTTGCCATGGGGAATTAGAAATTAACTTTTATAGCAATTTTGCCAGGGCAGGGTTGCTCCCCTGTAACCCTCAACATGTGGGCTGCACCTCCTACACCCCCTTTACTTTGATATACTAATTCTAAGATTGCTGTACCTCAGAATAGGAGACTATTCTGAGATGTTGCAGTTTTGGAGTTAGTTTATTCTTCCTCATTCAAAGTTATAGTTCCACAGTTCTGAGGTTTGCAATTGTGGTCCTTGAATATTCAACCAGTCCCTGGTGTGTGTGTGTGTGTGTGTGTGTGTGTGTGTGTGTGTGTGTGTGTGTGTGTGTGTGTGTGTGTGTGTGTGTGTGTGTGTGTGTGTGTAAAAGGTATGTTGATCGCATGACAGTACAGCTAAACACATTATGGTACACTACTCATAAGGACTCCATTTTTCTCATATTGCTATCTTAGAAGATATATTTCCTTTTAATACATCTCATATGGATATATTCCTCAACATTCTTGAAGCATCTTTTTTTTTGACAAATTCCCTTCATATTCACAGTTTCAGTTAAATCAGTGCTAATGGAATTTCATTGCTCAAATGGGAAGTATAATTTTATTCAGAATGGCAAGGTAGAGGGCAGCCATTTTAAAACAGTTTTATTTTCTAGAGTCTTTTTTCACATAGTGTTCTACATTATAATGTTGTTTCCCCCTTTCCTTTGCTCTCCCCACAGGATTCAGCCATTCTCTCTCCTGCCTGCACTCTATCAGCTCGCTGATTCCCTGTAACAGGGGAGAATGTCAGGTAGCCCAAGTCCAGGCAAGAGTTCTGTGCACTATTCATTCTATGTCTGGAGAGCCAACTATCCCATTTATTTCTATCTTCGAGGTAAGTTTTAGGCAGTAGGAAGGCCAGCCTTGTCAATTCTGCGGGATTCTCTAACTCCCCTCTTCACAGGCAGATTGCAAGCTCCACATAATGCTGCCTCACAGGCAACTCCCACATATGTTTTAATGGACATGCAGCCTGGCCGATTGTCAGGGTTTTAGTCGACTTGGTTTGTAGGTGGTCACCTACGCTCTGATAGACATCGCTAATGCAGGGAGTCAAACTGCCTTCCTTCCTATCATGATGGGCGAGCCAGCACCAACCCCTCACTCCTATCCTCCCCTCAAACATGGGTCACTTGGGCTGTAGTCAAGGCTTTATCCCTCTACACCATGGTGCCAGGCCACAGTATGATGCTATTTTGTCCTTCATTTTTTCACCATGGATTAAAAACTGTAGTACCATGAATACAGGTTTTGGTTGAAAAGCTCTTGAGACAATTGTGATGTCTTTTTTTTAAATTAAAACCTTTGTTTATTTATAAGTTGCAAGTTTCTAAAGAGGAAGAGAGATACAATGATTTACAATCACTTTCTTGCTTTAGCAAGTAATGGTGGCCATCTTACCTCTTTGTAGCTTGTAGTCCCTTTCCCACTCACTGACACACTCACTCATTCATAGCTGTGAACTTCACTTTAAAGTGAACAAAATGTGCCACAATTACTGTAAAGTATCATAAAGTCTGTGCAGGAATTGACAAATTACAAAAATAAAAGGGTTTTATCTAAAAATTCCTCTGTCAGGTGTCACAGGACCTATCCAAAGAAAAACTTGACCTCAGCATACTATAATTTTATGTCAGTAGTAGAAAGGCACAAGAAAAAAGGGCAAAATTTCATCACATAATGGGACACTTTTTTTCACGCAGTTCTAATGGGCTGATTTGTTTGTCCACCCAGTGCAGTACTTTATCAATACATATGGAATTAGTCCTGTCCTAAAAATAAGCACCTTAAAGAATGTGGAACAATCATGCAGCTAAATTTATAATGTATTTAAAATGTCTGAATTTTTGGAGGCACATTACTAACACAAGCTGTTGGGCTGTTTCTTATTTGTTACTCTCATGCATATCACTGTTAATGTTTTCTACAGACTATAGTGTTCTGCTCATTTTAATCGTCAACTTGTACTACTGATCCAGAGAAAATTCAGAAGACACTTTACAAAGAATATCATTGATTTCAAGGTAGTCCATTTTATAAATACTGCTTAAAACACAACAATTCTTCATATATGCTAAAGTTTTTTTTAATAGGGGGCAAATTTCATGCAGCGCACAGGTCCTTAGAATTTGGTCTTGTGAGGCTGCCTATAATCACAGAAAATCTTGAGCTTTGTTTAGGTATAAAAAACTATTTAGGTCTTTACAAAAACATAAAATAAATAACTTCTGTTGCATACTCTTACACAGACATCTGAAATAATAATAAAAAAATCAGCTTTAGTGCAGTATTAATTATCACTGATTACAACCAGATGCCATCTGTTTGGATTTAGACATCTGTATATTAGCATACATAAAATTACTACTGAGTAGTAAGTTTTAAGTACTCAGCAACTGCAAGCTTGTTAAGGCCTGTTGTGAAAGATACCTGGACCTTTCTGAGGAAGCTGGCTTCACTATTTGATTAAAATGTGTGCAGCAAAAGAAAAAAAAAAAAAAAAAAAAAAACATAAAAGGAAGGGAAAAGAAAAAGCTGTGCACTGTAGCATAAGTCTTTAAAAAAGCAGTGTCTTAAGTATTTGTCTTATCCAAAAGAAACAAGATTGAATTTTCTGGCTCACTGCTGAAAACTGACATAAGCAATTCCAACGAAACTGATTTTTTTTTTTGTTACTCAACGAATTCCAAGAAAATGTAATACGTTTTGTTCTGTACTTTTGCTATAAAATATTTAATTTGGAATCTAGGTCCTTAATATCTACATGTCCCGAGCCAACTTCTACAACAGTCATTGAAGAGAGATGGGACAGTGGACAAACTTCCTTAAGGATCAAAGATTGCAATATGTTACTAAACTTCCCCATGTGTGGATTGATTGTTAGAGAATGTTAGTTGTGACAAAGGTCTAGGATTCATGAGAGAAAGGTCTGGGATTCTGGTATATTATGATATTATGTGCTTATATAATTTTGAGAGCCAGTGATGTTTTCTAGTGTCAGAATATCTGTAAGTGACAGTTTTTATTGTACATTGCTGCTGTGGTTTGTTTGTGACTGAGTACTAAGTGAGATTATATATGATAATACATTAATGTACCTATAAACAATAACATTCTTAAAATATGATGCTACAGAGAATAGTCCAGGTGATTAAAGCCTGAAGCTCACTTTAGGCTAAGGCAGAATAGGAGAAGCACTGCAGAAAATCCCTAAAATACATTAATAATTTGTATATTCTGTTATTATGAAACATAGATACAGGGATAAAGTAACTATGAAGGATTAATGAACAAGAAAATGTCAGACTGTAAAAGTAAATGATAGTTTTTTCAGAAAATGATCCAACTTCAAAGCAATCTACTGATGAGAACTTTTCCTGCACTATACTAAACATCTGCAAGATGTAAGCAATATTGTCATCATTATCTATAATGTTAGACAGTGTGACTTGCTTTTTTATTGTAATAAAGTTATTTAAGTTATTAAGTGTTGTGTGTGTCTCTAGGTAGAGAATCCTAAGAGAATTCTGATACTAAAGTCCATATTTAACAAATATTAAAATGACAAAGGAGGTACCAGATATGGTGCTCATGATTTGGAAGAGGTAATGTGAAAGATGTAGGCAAGTTACCTCTATGGTTGTTCAAATAGATGACAGTAGTGCTTGAGTGAATGCAGGCAGAACTGCACAGCATCTCCTTATGAAACAGACTGCTGCTGTTGCTGTAGGACTAGAGAGGTATGATAATCATTGCCATTCACAAAAGTAAAGCAAGGAAAGACCCGAGCAAAATGGATGCTTATTAGTCAAAATAAACTATTGCAAAACTATTGAAGAAGTTGAAACCCGCTTCGCTGGCAGCAGATAACTTGCCAGCAGAATAACAGCAGATGTTATTGCCTTCTCTGTGTCAATACTTATAAACCGCTCTATAACAGAACAGTATGTCCCAGCTCTTTGGAAAATTGCATATATTACACAAAGGTGGCACTTCAACAGAACTAACAAACTACCAGCCCATTGCTATACTTTCACCACTTTCTAAAATTCTGGAAAGATGTATCCACTTTCAACTTACACCTTCTAAACAATAATCTCCTCTCATCATCACAGCATGGATTCCAACCATATTACAGCACTACTACAGTTCTTCTAAGTTTCACTAATATTATAAATAAATTCAGAGATTAATGCAAAATAGTGTCTTCAGTCTTTTTGGACATGTCTAAAGCATTCAATACAGTTTCCCATCCTAAATTACTGTCCACTCTGAATAATCTTAATATCAACCCTGATGATGTTAACTGGTTTCAAAGTTATCTATTGAGCCACCAGCAAGCCGTAAAATGGAAGCAAGATCTATGCCCACTCCTTCATGTTACACTTGGAGTCCCTCAGGGTACAATCCTAGGCCCCCTCCTCTTCAGCATATTCATAAATGATCTTAATACTGCCTCCTGTCAAGCATCTATCATACAATATGCAGATGATTCAACCCTCATATGTGCAGCATCCACAATATTTCAGCTTCTTCCAGTCACACAAAAAGCCTTCTCTGATACTGAAACATGGCTAGCAAACTCAACTCATTCTCAACCCTAATAAAACTAAACTTATGATCTTTCATCCATCTAAACCTCCCAGCTAACTTTTATTTCACTGCCAGTAATAATGCTAGGATTTTCCCAGATTTCCAAACAACACTATTAAGCGGCATAATCAACAGACTAAAATTTGACATACACGTTTCTAACACAATCAAAAAGGTTCACAAGAAAATGGGAACAATATATAGAAACAAAAAGTTCTTAACAGATGCTACAAGAGTAGCCATAGCTAGAACCCACCTTCTCTCCTCACTCTTACATGCATCCCCCATACTTAACAACCTCGCAAAGTCAGAACTAAGTAAATTAGAATCATGTTATAATAAGATTGCCAAATATGCAACAGATTCCTCACATTCAACCCATCACTGTCAAGGCCTCAAAAATCTTTCTTGGTTGTAACTACCTCATGTTATGAACTATATAACCAATTAATAATGGCTCACAAAATAATGCACAATCCTAACAATGTACCTTCCATAAAAAGTCTTCTACAGCACTATTCTAATATTCGTAATCTTCGATCATCTAACAAAGACTTACTCCAAGTAACCAAATTATCCATTGTAGCAGGGAACTCTCTTTACTCTAACTTTGTTGCCAAAAATTGGAATACCCTTCCACATAGTATTAGATCCATGAGTAATCTCAATCATTTCAAAATATCTCATAAAAGGCACTTATTTGAATCTTGACTTTGCACATGTGACACTCCAGGTTTATTATTAACTTAGCACTACTTATACAATTTGGCTGTACATACTAACTCTGTTAGCATATCCCTTCTAACCACTACTTCTCTATAAATAGTTACATTCCTAGCTGCAACTCAATACCCACAGAAGTATTACTAACAAAGCACTATTTTGCCTAAGTGATTCTCACTACTTAATTTCCTAACTAATGTTATGTTCCTCCAAATATACACATTCAACCATATAGTTGTCTATATTCAAGTGTTTAAAGTCTTGTTCTATTTGATACTATGTATACATTTTTATTTTAAAATTTTTATCCTGTAAATCTGTTAACACTCATTTGTTTTGTCTATAACTTCTATTACTTAATGTGATGACTTTGTATGTAAGCTATGTAAGCTTAAGCTGGAGCATTTCTCCCCAGGCCTCCGCTAAAAATGGGCACTGTCCCAGTCAGACCATCCCAGTAAACAAATGTAAAATAAAATAAAATAAATAAAATTCACTTTCCACTCTAGGGAGAATTACAAAAAAAGATTCTGCCCAAACAACAACAAAAAAACACGTACTGCTATAGCTGCCACTTCTTTTTATTTACTTAATCCGGTACCTTGGCCACACAGGCCTTCAAAGGAATAACTTAATGCCTTTCCAGCAGCTCTTATATATTCCTATTGCACATCAATTAACACTTTAATTACATTAATTAATTAAACACTCAAATAATATTAATTCAAGCTTAAAGATTCTGCTATGCAGGCATGTAGCATTCCTAAATTCTTATCTTCTAGTCCATGGTCAGTGAGTATCGTTCAGTAGAAGCCATGACATTCAAACTAAATCCAGTTCATCCGCCAGGTCATTTCAAGATCTTTGATGCCATACCTAATGGTAAGATGGTTAGTATAATAAAGAATATGGGAGAGGAATGAGGCACTGCAAGGGCATACAGGGATAAATCACTGTGTGGCCTAGGTGACCTGGATTCAATTACCATTTCAGGCATATGAGGCACTTGAACATGAAGATGAGCATTTCTCTGCTGGGGAAGGGCACACACTCAGATGTACTTTAAGGGAGAGCAGCAGATACGACTGAGGATATACAGATGTATATTGTCTAAGGTAGGCAGGGGCAACAGGTGAGTTGCTGCAGAGGCAGCACAATTTGCTAGTACACCTTGTTGTACATATGTCTCATTCCCAGGGATGTTATTAGTGTATGTAAAGGATGGGGAAAAGTTAGAGCATAAAATACAAAAATCTATCCTGGTAGCAATATGGATGTGTGTCAGAGTTAGACAGGGGAATAAAGGCTAGTACAGTATACCCAGTAAATTAGGAGAGGACCTGGGGACATGCTGATGGTCAGCCACAGAAACAAAACAACAACCTAAAAAAGATTATAGAGGGACCCAAAATTGTGGCATTTTTAGAAAAATAGGTAGCAAAGTTCAAGCACAGGTTTGCAGATGGTGATGATGAAAACAGTGGATGTTGGGAAAAAACTGATAAGAGTGAAGTGTTACATACTACAGCATAGGAACTGGTCCTTTTCAGTATATTTGTATGTGACTTCACATCTAGACTGCAGAGCAGGAAATGGTACTGGTATATCAGCAGTAAATGGGGGTCCACATTTCACTGAAGGAAACAGTACTGGTATATCAGTAGTAAATGGGGGTCCACATTTCATTGAAGGAAATGGTACTGGTGTATCAGCAGTAAATGGGGATCCACATTCCAGTGAAGGAAATGGTACTGGTATATCAGTAGTAAATGGGGGGTCCACATTCCAGTGAAGAAAATGGACTGGTATATCAGTAGTAAATGGGGGTCCACATTCCAGTGAAGGAAATGGTACTGGTATATCAGTAGTAAATGAGGTCCACATTCCATTGAAGGAAATGGTACTGATATATCAGTAGGTAATGAGGGTCCACATTCCAGTGAAGGAAATGGTACTGGTATATCATCAGTAAACGGGGTTCCACATTCCATTGAAGGAAATGGTACTGGTATATCAGTAGTAAATGGGGGTCCACATTCCATTGAAGGAAATGGTACTGGTATATCAGTAGGTAAAGGGGGTCCACATTCCAGTGAAGGAAATGGTACTGGTATATCAGTAGGTAATGGGGGTCCACATTCCACTGAAGTAAATGGTACTGGTATATCAGTAGTAAATGGGGGTGCAGATTCCATTGAAGGAAATGGTACTGGTATATCAGTAGGTAATGGGGGTCCACATTCCACTGAAGTAAATGGTGCTGGTATATCAGTAGGTAATGGGGGTCCACATTCCAGTGAAGGAAATGGTACTGGTATATCATCAGTAAATGGGGCTCCACATTCCATTTAAGGAAATGGTACTGGTATATCAGTAGTAAATGGGGGTCCACATTCCAGTGAAGGAAATCGTACTGGTATAGCAGTAGTAAATGGGGGTCCACATTCCAGTGAAGGAAATGGTATGGTATATCATCAGTAATGGGGGTCCACATTCCAGTGACGGAAATGGTACTGGTATATCAGCAGTAAATGGGGGTCCACATTCCAGTGAAGGAAATGGTACTGGTATATCAGTAGTAAATGGGGGTCCACATTCCAGTGACAGAAATGGTACTGGTATATCACTAGTAAATAAAGGTCCACATTCCAGTGAAGGAAATGGTACTGGTATATCAGTAGTAAATGGGGGTTCACATTCCACTGAGAGCTGGTGCAGCTCGCAGGATGGCTGAGTAAGTGGAAACAGGGTTGTAATGCAAAATCTACATTGTTATGTACCTTGTTGCAGGAATCCAGGGAAAAATGCTTGGAAGACTGGCACTAAAAGGGCATGCAATAAAAAAATCATATTTAGGATAGGTCTTACAGGGTAATATGAAAGAACAAAGACGAATGCTTAGATAATACTAGGGTAGGTATTTAGACCAGTGGATTATAGAGATGTGGACATCATCCTCTGATTAAATAGTTATCTCTCAACTGTCTCTGATTTTGCAGAAAGACATTGAGTTTGCCGCATACATTTGTCTTGACTATAAAAAAATTTTGATTCCCTGGTAAATCACAAAGGATTATAGTCAGCCAATAATGCCAGGCAGAGTTTTATACTTCCTATTGCTTTGAAAATACCTGAAGTTCTGTTAACTTTTTAAACAACTTAGAGTGATATTTAAAAAAATACCTCTGATTTTGGTCATTTATCCCCCATTATTTTTGACTTTGTCCAGAATTCTAGACCAAATGCATTGATGTGTATAATTAAGAGAGCATTGATAATGTAGTATCTGGAACACCATGCCATGTTCTGCTGCTGAAACACAAACTTGGAGGCATGCTGTTCCAAAAAGTAACGTCCAGGGCTACCAAAACAGTAAGGATAATGGAAGGTCTCAGGTACAAGGAGCAACTTGGATAACTTGACATACGTAAATGAGTGCAAAGTGAAAGTGTGCTTTGGACAGATAACATTGTCAGATGGCAAGATAAGGGTATATCTGAAACAGAAGGACAGAGGGGGGGAGAAATAGACATTGCTGAGAATGTGACATTATTTATTTTTTACTAAAAGTAAGCCCCAAATCCAGGAGCCGGCAGGGCAAAGCTAATCACAGTGGTGTAATCCAAGGCACAATCCAATATTAAGCCACTAAGAAGTTACAGAGACCGGTTGAACACCAGAAACACTTTATTCAGCTATAACAGCAAGCACTTTCGTCTCTGTCAGTTCAGAGACTTTATCAAGTCCATTCATAGCAGAGGCCCAGAGATAAACATGCTATATATATGACATCTAATAACAGAAAATCACATTGAATATACACATACTAATGTACAGAATGCACTACAATGAAGAAAATGAGTATGTATGTCAACAGTATGTAAGCAATGTTCTAAGAAATTCATATATCCAAAACTTACACAGTGACAGCCATACTTAAATCTCTGATGGGTCATTAATGATACCATCTCAGCAAAAATGACAGCAGTATTGTTGTATATGCTTTGTATAATTAAAAAAAAAAAATCAAGTTTGTGACATCAGCGTATGCAAGAGACATATATTACAGTTACTTTATTATTCTGCTTCGGAAAATGCAAGAAAAAATATATATATATAACATTTGCCCAGTGTTAGTAGAGTAGGAATACAGGATAGATACAAAGTACCACGAGATTCATAGAGCTAGAAACCCTGTACACTGGACACAGAGCAGATACAATGCCACTGCTTTACTTCTGTGGATGCAATTCATGAACTAATTCATAGGCCTCATTAAAAGCAAGCTGTAAACTACTATGGGAAATGTACATTGTAATGAGTGTTCTCAGTATGCCATACATTCTTAAAGCAGACTGAACACTGCCAAAGATGAATCACTGGGAAAAAAACTAACGCATAAGGCAGGGGGGCAGATTATGAAGGCTTGTGTAGTGTGTTAATATAGTATGGTCAATATCTGCAATGAATGATGTGGTGCATAGCATGGTGAACACTTACCAGGAATGACATGATATTCACATAACATCCTATGTACTGCGTGTTAATACAACATGGTAACCAATGTACCAGGAATTACATGATATTCACACGGCAGCCTGTGTACATGTGTTAATACAGCATGGTGAGCACTTAAGTATAAATGACATGATACATACATGGCATCCTGTGTACTGTGTGTCAGTGCAACACATTAAACATTTAACATAAATGATATGACACTCACATGGCAGCTTGTGTACCATGTATTAGTACATCATGGGCCTCGCCTAGAATGATGTGATGCACAGCATGGCATCTTGTATACTGTATGTTACTACATCATGGTGAACACTTACCAGGAATGATAAGATATTCACATGGCAATACAGCCCAATAACCATTTAGCAGTTATTACATGATATGCACATGACATCCTGTGTGCTGTGTGTTAGTAAAGCTATGTCTTGTATAGTTTGTCCCCTAAAAAAAATTTTTCATCCTGTTTTGACAGTCATACCAACACACACACACATGCATGCACAGACGTGCGTGTGCACACATACACACACACACACACACACACAAAAACATTACAATATTAGATTAGCTTAATCCAGAGAAAACATTATGTTTTAACCTGCTTTCAAAAATGCAATGTCTTGAAGTCAGTGATATACTCAGTGAAGTGTTTTCTGAATTCTGACTGGATAAGTGATACTTGTTGACATTTAATACTGGAGTAAAGCACCAAAGAGCACTTTAAATGTCACTGGTCCTGCCAATGCACTTTCCCTCTTTAAACATCCTCTACTTCTCGTACCTTAATCTACTTTCTGCCCTTAACTCACTCTTCTCACTAGCTCTCTCTAATCTTCCTTGACTACTCCTTCCACGGTCTTCTAAAATCTATTAAGCAAATCATCTCAGAGAAACATTTTGTTGTAATTGTCTTGCCTTCATGCAACTACGTTATGATAAAACTGGGTTTTTGTAACCACTTACCCCAAAAACTATATTCTTCTTAATGGCATATTTCTTTTTATACATATTGAAATAGTTTTGCTATACTCCTGATTATTGACACTGTATAACATTGTATTGCTACTTAATGCCTTGTAATAATCCTGTAACACTGCTGTTTAATGCTAATTTATAATGAAAATTGTATAATATGTTGGAGCTTTTCTCCCCGGGCCTCCGCTGAAAAAGGGCTCTTCAGCTCAGTCAGACAAAACCAACTTAAGCCCTCATTGGACTGCCCAAATCTGCTTTCTTGGTATCTTGTCATATGCTTTCTCCATGTCTAAAATGCACAGTTGGACACTTTCCTCATTTAAAGCTTTTTCTCCACTATCTGTCTCATAGGTTGGTATGATAGACATTGGGTTTATTGTGCTACATTATGAGCCAAATCCAATCTCCCATCTCATTTTCTACTCTTTTGTGTATTCATTAATTAAACATTCTCTACAACACTTCCATTCAGTATGACAGAGTTTCATACCTCTGTACTGTCCACAGTTGTGAATGCACCCTTTGTTCCATTGTATTTAAACTAGAATGTTTATTCTTCAGCCATCAGGGATACACTCTTGTCTCCAAACTGCAATGAGTAACCTCTGGATCCCTTTCTCATCTACCTCAATCAACATCTTGATTGCATCTGCCATAGTCTAATATGAGTCAGATGCTTTTCCTGACTTGTGCTGTTCTTACTTCTTCTAGGATGGATTCTTCTTTGTCTTTCATTTTAAACTCTGCATGGAAGCAGTACAGCTTCTTATGAGTTTCCATCATTCAGAAAGCACTGGAAGTACTCCTTCCATCTGTCTATGATAGCCTCTGGACTGCTGAGCAGGTTGTTGCTGGCATTTCCTAGGAATGGCATCTGATGACTATCTTCTTTAAGTTTCTGTCTCTACCTTATTGAGTTTCTTTGTGCTATCACATGAGACACTTTCTAAATGTCAGCAGAGTTTCTCTTACATCATGTTCTTTGCATTGTAACTGCCTTCTTAACCTCTTTGTTAGCCAACCAGTATTCCTTCTTAGCCAGGTAAATCTTTTCTATATAATGTGTCTGCCTGTATTCCTTCTTTCTTTTGGTAACTTCTTTGAATTCTGCATTCCACCACCATCTTTCCTTATGTATTTTATTTTCGTACAAGGCTCAGTTGCATATCTGTTTCATAGCCTTCACACGTACTGTTTTGAGACTGGGAAAATGGAAATTCTTCCCTGGTTTTGCACCTATGTCTCTACTGGAGACAGGTAAATGGTTCATCTCCCAAACCTCTGGTTACACTTATCAAGGGTATCAGAACTTGTCAGAGATTTGTGATACATGGCTAGGCTTAAAAAGGCCCTTGTGGTCATTAGCCTAGTAAACATCTATAAGCCTAACATTCTTCTTCTTCTTTAACTCCACCAACTGCTTCTTTTTTCTGAGGTGCTACTTCCTAAAACTCCTGTTTTCACTCCAATTAAATTACAGGTGTCCACTGTAATCTGTGTTGACCATAGAGCCTTATCTGACCACATTTTGCAGCTGCTTGTGGCTACCATTAGTTTATGGTATGGCTGACAGTGTCATTGGGAGCACCATACAGTTCTTAATCTCTCTACTTACACAAATGAGACTTCTTCAGAACAAACATAACAAATTCTCATAAATGCTTAAAATAAATTTTAAAAAGTATCATGTGACTAAAACATCCAGTTGAATGCTTCATCGATTTTAACATTCTTATAAACACACAAAAAAAGCAAAATAGTATTAAAATATTTAAAAAAATACAAAAAAAATGTAAAGAATTATTTAAAACTATTGATTGAACCTAGTACCTTCTGTGTATGAAGCACATTTTATAACCACTATGCTATAGAACCAATTTTCTGAAAATATGTTCCAAAATAATAGTAGAAAAGATTTTGAAGTGACAGCCTATAAAGTTCAAAACTTAAGAAAACATTTAATAATGGTGTGGTCTTCTAGCCCTGGATGATAATTAGCTTCCAGTTTCAGTTGTCAGTGCAGTTCATGCATTTTTAATACACCACTGTAGACTTTACCTATGATGTCCACAACTACCACAACTATTTCTTTTAATACACTGAGAAGAATTTTTTTGTGGTAGCTGGCATATTTCCTTTGTATGTCCATACAAAACATTACTTATGTTTTATGGATTATAATACTGACATATTATTTGGGACTACTTTCTTGTAGTCCTACCTATAAAGAAGCTTGCACAAACAGAGCATATGCTTATGTGTAGTCTACCTATGACTTTACAGTCCTAATAACCTTTCACCGGAATAATTTTATTAATTTTAGACACCTCTTTGCAAGACCCTTCACTGATAAATCTGAAGCAGTTATAGAACCCAAACGTAGCCATGCTTCCTGGCCTCCAAGAAACAGTCACAATGTTAATATAGTTGATATGTTGATGTAGGAAAGACTTAAGTGTAGCACCTTTTTGAGCACATACACCAGATCTTCAGCCATTACCTTAATACTTTAGAATCACCTTTAAAAATGTTCCATTTGTTACTAAAAATCTTTCTGATGTCCACTGCACTGACTGTGAATGAAACTGAGCTTTCTTCATCATTCTGACAGTACATCTTTAATTCTGAATAACTTGTGTGCACCAGCCATTTCTATGGTCTGTGACGTCATTTAAAATTGCGTCTAGTCTCTAAACAACCATTCTGGATAAACATCTTCTTCAATATTTCTGCCTCTTTACAAAAAAATTACTATATCCAGAGGTTGACTTACAGACTGATAAACTTAGGTTTTGTATTCCTTTTCATCTGTAGGAAAGCTACTGCTGTGCAAATACATTCCAAAAAGTTGTTTTTTTTTGTTATAAATTGTATAAGAAAAAATCTGTTCTGCATTAATTGTTATAGTTACATGCAATCCAATTTTCAAAGTAGTACTGGTACTAGTAAAACTTAAAAAAGTGCTACATTCATTTATTCTATAACTGATTGAACCATCTTCCACGTTACCCAACAGTACAAAAATAAATATTCCAGAAGATTTAAATATAACAATACCTATGAAAATCATTTGATTTTCTTTTCACTGGCTCATCGTAATGATCACAAAAGTGAATGCAGCACATGCACCTATTGCTGCCAGAATAACTTTTTCTGAAATAAGAAGTAATTATTTCCAGTATCAGTTCTAGAAAATACACGTTGTTCATTTCTTTTTATTCCACAAAAAGGAGTGGATAGAGTGAAGTTTTTTTTTTTCCTTAGAAATCAAAGTTGACAAACAAGAAAATTAACAGCATGTGTATTTTTCTACAGCAGTCTGTAAAAAATAAATTTCTCTCAGTTTGATTATACCACATAATGATTTAATTACCCCCTCAAGCTGTTAGTGCAACATATTGCCTGGGTAAGTGTATGTCATCCCTGTATGTGATCACTTGTTCAGCACTAACACACTGAACACAGGATGTCATGTATGTAGCTTGTCATTCCTGTATGCAGTCAGTGTGCTGTACTAACACACAGCACACAGGCTACCAAGTCAGCATCATGTCATGCGTGTATCATGCCGTTCCTGGTAAGTGTTCACCATGCTGTAGTAACATAGGTTCAAAGGTAGGAACTAGGCTAGAAAGTTAATTTCCTGTGCCCCTGTCGAGCAGAGCCACAGAAGTGATCCCCAGGACATATTTCCTATTTCCCATCCAATCATCAAGATTCTTCTTGAAGAGTGTTAATGAGGGACTTTGCTTGACATAGATGGGTAGCTTGTTCCAGAGTATGGGAAGTCTCTGGGACAGGAATCTATCCCTCCAGCATGTCCTGTTTATGTGTGGTGACAAGGTTTAGGTCCCTAGAGCATGTAGCTCGGAGGGATTGGGATTCCTTTAGGTGTAGCATGTCCAACATGGGTTTGACATAGCTTTATATGTTTGGCAAAGATCACCTCGGAGTAGGAGATATGCTACAGAGTAAAACTGGAGTTTTTTGAGACGGTCAGTGTAGGGCATCTGTTTGAGGCCAGTAGTCCTCTTTGTGAGGTTTCTTCTGTGGCCTTTCCAGCTGCTGCATATGTCTTGTGAAGTACATTCCGACAGGGGCTTTGTACTTTATAATGGGTCTAATGAGTGTCGAGTAGAGGGGAACAATGACCTCTTTTTTCCTGAATGAGAACCCTTTTGTGATGAGGTGTGCCACGTAGAAGGATTTCCTAACTACTGTGGCAATGTGATTATTAAAGGAGAGACTACTGTCCATCTGCGTCCCAAGGTCTCTTATCACACATTCGGCAATAAGAAGACTGCTGCCTATGTGGTAGTTAATGGGTACAGAGTTTTTACCAAAGGGGATAACAATGCACTTTTTGGCATTGAGCTTGAGGCCACGGCTCTGACACCAGGCATCTGTCTCAGTGAAGCCCTTCTGTAGGATGTCCACATCATTTCTGGACTGTACTTATAGCTCCTAGTTTGCAGTCATCTGTGAACTTCGTTAGCCAGAGGCCTTCTGTGTTAGCCTGTACTTCAGAAAAGTACAAACCAAACAGGAGATGTCCCAGGACTGAACCTTGTGGTACTCCACTTGTCACTGGTTTGAAGTCAGATTTGGAGTCTGCAACTTTTACATTGTGGGTTCTGTCAGTGAGCCAGTTGACAACCCATCTTGTGACATAGGGATTTATACCTAGTTTAATGAGTTTAGCTATAATTCCAGAATGGGGAATGGTGTTGAAAGCCTTGCTGAGGTCAAGATAGGCTGTGTGAACCACCTTACCCTTGCCTATGGCTTTGGTGACTGCCTCAAAGAAGTCGACCAGGTTCAGGACGCATGATCTGCCTTTCACAAACCCGAACTGGGTGGGGTCCAGAGTTTGGAGGTTACCAATTTCTTTGTTTATGAATTCCATGATGATACGTTCCATGGCATTGAAGACCAGACTCATCAGGCTAATAGGGCGATAGTTCCCAGGATCAGTGGTGGCTCCCCCTTTGTGGAGTGGGATAACTGTTGCTGTGCACCATTCAGTGGGCACAAAGCCTGACGTGAGGCAATGATTGAACATGGTGCTTAGGTGGGGAGCCAGTTCATTCTGAAGTTCATGTAAAATGCAGCCTGGGATGTTGTCCTGTCCCATGGATGCTGTATTTTTGGCTTTAGAGATTGCTGCTTTTACCTGTGTAGTTGTGATTTCAGGGACTCTGCATTCTTCCTGTATAGATATGGGCCCTATAGGGGGTGAGAGGGGGGTAAAGTTAGCACAGAACCTATCTGCCAGGATGTTGGCAATATCAGTTGGTTCCGTAATTTTTGTGCCATTGTGCTGTAACTCAGAACAGATCTGGGTGTTGCCACTGAGATTCTTGGCATAGCTATAGAATGCTTTGCGGTTGTCCTTAGAGTCAGTGGTGATCTTGTTTTCATAGCTAGCTTTGGAGGATCTTATAAGGGATCTCAGCTTCTTATTGAGGCTGACCAGGTAGCTCCTCCACTCATGGAATTTTACTCTCTTTTGCAACAGTTTCTTCCTTCTGTTGTAGAGTTTGCTTATGGCAGGGGACCACCAGATTGGCTTCCTTTTTTTGGAAGATAGTGTCTTGGTTCTGTTTGGGATAGCACGATCCATGCACTCTTGTAAGTGCTTATAGAGTGCATTTGTGTAGGATTCAGCAGTCGTAACTGTATTGTCCATCTTCATGGGTGTCATGAAGTTCGCCACTTCTGTCTTAAGAAGCATGAAGTTGGCTTTGGAGAAATTTTTTACCATGGTTTTCTTAATGGGGGGTGGGGGTGGGGGCAGGATGTGGATATCTAGGGTGATTAGCTTATGGTTGGATCTGACCAACGAGGAGTTGACTTCAGGTGTGGAACACCGGTCACTCATGTTGGTAATGACTAGGTCTAGGATATTGTTGCCTCTGGTGGGGGTGTGGATAATTTGATCCAGGGCACTGGAATTTATGAATTCCAGAAAACGCTGAGCAAAGGAGTTGGTACATGAGTAGTTTTCCCAGTTAGTGGTGGGGTAGTTAAAATCGCTCAATATTAGGGTGTTTGTTTGAACCCTAATATTTTCCAGTATATCAAGAAAAGAGGAGTGGGAATCCTGGGGCATGGTGGGGGATCTGTAGCAAGCTACGATTTGGATTGCAGTTTTGCCCAGATTTAGTTGCACTTAGATAATATCAGATGCATTATGCTGAGCAACTAGCCTAGAGGTGTGGATATCCTTAATGATGAATATGGACACACCTCCACCTTTGGTGTTCTGGTCCAGGTTAGATGGCCGGAAAGTGTGGTATGAGTTAAAGCCTGGTAATGAAAGGGTGCTCTGTAGAGCCTTGAACCAGGTCTCAGTCACTGCACAGATATTAATGTTCTCCATTTTAAGGAGTGCCTTGAGTGAGTATATTCTGAGATTTAGACTTCTAGCATTGAGTAGCATTACCCTCAGTTTTTGCTTGCCTGTTCCTATTATGGTGGTGAATTTGTCATTTGAAACTTGCCTAAAAAAGGCACTATAGAGGTGGCAAGAGCCTTTGCCATAATCCGGAATCCCAGGGTGACAGGTGCAGACCATCTCTGCAAAGCATCGTTGTCTGTCGACCATGTCATCCCAGGCAGACAGATACTGGATCCTCTTAGAATGACACCAGAAGCTTAGCCAATTGTTGAAGTCAATCATTTTGTCCTTGTACTGCGGTATCATTCTGGGCAATAGCAGGATGCTACTCAGGGCTAGGGTCATACCTGCCTGGGCTACAAGTTTGGAGAGCTCTTCCATGTCTCTTTTCATGTAGTCCAGGGAGGTACATCTCAGGTCATTCACACCAACATGGACAATGACAGAGTAATATTTGTACTTGTTGTGGAGTGATCTGAGTGCGTGGGTCATGTGGCGGATCCTGGCACCCGACAGGCAGCTGATAGTAACCTTCAACTTGTTTAGCCTGGTGATTGGGACATCAGTGTGCCTGAATATAGAGTCACATATGACTAGTGTGTCGGGTACGTTGTTTTGCCATATGGGCTGTGGTTGAGTGGCACACTGAGTCTGTGGGCTATGTGTCATTTTGGGTTCTATTGGTGGCGGAATGTTGCTTGCATTTCTGCTTTGGAGGTCTCTGTTGCTTGAGCAGATTATTATTGAGAGCCTCCGCGAATGATTTTGGGTTTCTTTGTGTGGATTTTGGTGGTGTAGGTTTAGTGGGACTATGTGATGAGTGTGGTGTGGTGCAAGTGTTTACCTTCTCCTCTTGACTGTCAAGTTCAGTCTTGGTTGGAGAGAGCTTTACCTCCAGTTTGGCTAGATAAGCGCATCTTTCACGGGTTGTAGTGTTGGGTCGTAGGAGGAGAGGGTTGTCTGTGTACATGAGACAATTGCTACATTGTTCCAAGATGCCCAGATTCATTGGATAGACAGGAGAGAACACTGGGAGCTGATCCTTGGACATGCCTGAATAAAAAACTATTTTCCTCTAGACAAGTGAGGAAAGTAAGTACAAAAACTGTTTTCCTCTAGGTAATGAGGAAGGTTGAGTGCTGTAGTAATTTGTAGTTTATTTAGTGCTTACAAGTTCTGAACAAGTGCTGAGCACGAATAAGCAAATTCAAGTGCTAAAACTAAGAATCTGTATCTGGATCTTGTTGTTGATATGCCACCTAGTGCTTACCACTCTCACTGATAAGCTGGAAGGCTTCCCTCCAACATAGAAAGGCTTGGGGGCACAGAAGCTTACAAACAGTCCTGGAATCAGCAAATCTGTATCTGGACTAAACTAGTTACAGGGAAGTATACACAGGCTGCTATATCATTCATGGTAAATGGCTACTGTCTTGTACCAACACACAATAAACAAAATACCAAGTGTGTATCATGTCATTCGTGGTAGCTATTCCGCATGTTGTACTAATACACAGTACACAAGCTGCCATGTGAGTATCATCTTACTCCTGGTGCATGGTTACTATGTTGTATTAACATGCAGTATACAGGATGCCATATGAATATCATATCATTCCTGGCAAGTGTTCACTGTGCTGTACTAACAGGGTACACAGGCTGCCATGTGAGCATCATGATATTTTTGTAAAAAAAAAAGTCAAACCCTGTGTTAAATAAACCACAATTTATAGGATCATAGTAGGCTACTGGGCTAATGGCTCTAGATCCTTTTTAAACCAAACCATTCATTCCCCAGTTTTCCCAATTATCAATGTCCACAGGCTAGAAAGGCTTTGGTATATGCCTATGCCTCAGGGCATCTACAAGCTGCCCCTATCCATAAGGAAGGCAGCCGACAAGCCAAGTGTGAATTTGTGATTTCCCAACAATTAGTTGAAATTGCAAATGAATAGGCTTAGGTAACATCTCTACTTCACATGAATGGTAAGTCTGTTCCAAAGAAGGGGTAATCTCTGAGACACATACCGGTCCCCCCCAACATGTTTTGTTTATGTTATAGACAAGCTTGTTTTCTGAATGTGTAGCAGATCTATCAGGGCTGGATCAGAGAATGCCTTGTAGGTTAGACATAGATCGCCTCTCAGTAGTCTGTAGGAGATTGAGTACAGGGACAGGATTTTGAGGTGGTTATTTTTACATAATTCAGACAATGTGGGTATTTAGCACAGTGTTTGACATGTCAGTCATTTTATGTTGGACTACTTAAAATATTATTTATGAACATATTTATGCAATGAAGACAGAAGATATTAATAATGCCCTTAAAAAGCATAACAAATTGTAGAATTTTTAAAAAGTTTTTATTTTTTGTATGGGATAACATTGACATGAGCTTGAGTGGAGGTGACGTAGAAACATTAATTACCTGAAGTAAAAAAAGTTAAGGTGGTAAATGTTATTAAATGCCTATGTTAAGTCGAACTTTAATGGTACAGTCAAGTATAAATTAGTCTTGAAATCAAGAATATTAAAACATTAATATAACTGATTATTTCTAAACCTGTGATTGTTCTGAAAGCTTTATATTAATTGTTCATAGTGAATTATATGTTAACTCCAGTAAAAAGAAGCCCAACTCCAGAAAGGAACTACACCAATCCAATAGAAATTAAATAAGTTTATTTTAAGCTGAATATCACGTAAAATTAGTTTTTCATCATGGACTAAGACTTCATCAGAAAAAAAGTACATAGTATAAATGAAGCACCATTTCTGTATGTCTGTTTTTTTCTGATGAAGTGGTTTTGAAGTGGATTTTTTTCCAGGTGATTCCCCTGTTTATTGGTGAATTATATGATCGTCTGACGAAGTCTTGTAAGAAGTGAAAGATGAAAGAGCATGTTTTTAATAAGTGTCCCTTTATTAATCCATTTTTGTTTATTTTGGTTTTTGAGTTTCTGCTGTGGTTTGTTAGATAATTTTGTTTTATTGTTTCTGGTAGATGGCCATTCTTGCCTTCTTGCAGGTTGTCATGTGAATATCATGTCACATCGAGCCTCCTTGAAACAACAGAAAGTCCTCGATCTCCTATTACCTATCAAAAACGTATTTAAGGCTGTCCCTCCAGTTACATACTACAGAAGCAGAGTTAACTCCCAATACATACACACACTTCAGCACTGTCCCTCAGAAGCAGACTCACACATACATAAGTAAATATACTTGAAATAATCATACGTTGGCTATCATAACATTATTATTATTATTATTATTATTTATTTATTTACAGGCAGTTGTGAAATCTTTTTTATTACACTTCTGTATATAGCATTTATAAAAGTAGTGCTGCTGAGTAGTAAACGTTTTTAGTACACAACATTTTCAAGCTTGCTAGGGCGTCTGATGAAGCACGTGTGGACTTCTCTAGGAAAGCTGGCGTTATTACATGATTAAAATCTGTGTAGCATGAAGAAATGAAGGAGCTGCTGTTATCTGTAGACAGACATCAAGTGTTTGGCTTATGTCAACGAAACTAGAATGCATTTTCTGGCATACTGTTTATAACTGAGATTAGCAGTTTAAAGGAAATCGACTTTTTGTTACTTAGAGAATTCCATGAAAATGAACTGAAGTAAAATCAGCCAGAGTAAGCAAGTCAAAGTATAGTTTTAAGAGTCAAAATTTTTGGCAAATTTGCTGCACTGTAAAATATTTTATTTGAAATCCAAGTTCTTTGATGGCCACTCATTCTGAAACTACTTCTAAAACAGTAATGCTGATATTAAAGAGTGATGGACAAACTTCCTTAAGAATCAAAGTTTGTAACATGCTGCAGAGCCACCCCATGTGTGGGTGATTAATGCTAGAGTATAACAGTTGTGTTAAAGGTCTAGGATTCATTTATATTATCAAATATGTTTAAATAGAAACAGTAGTTGTTGCCTTTTGTTATCAGAAAGGATGCTTATTAGTCTTAATTTCCATGCTGGGGAAGATTACCAAAAAAGGATTTCTTCCATACAGGCTTAAATCTTAATTTTTTAGTCCATGGTCAGTAAGTTTCATTCTGCAAATGCCTCAACAGTCAAGCTAGGTCCAGTTCCTTCACTGGGCCACTTCACTGATTTCTGATACCAAGCCACATGGGAAGATGAGTAGTAAATGAAAGACTATAGAAGGGACCCAAAATGGTAACGTGGGTAGAAAACTGGGCAACAGACTAAGTATATTGTAGTGCTGTAACTAGGTTAACAGGCAACATAGGCAATGCCCTACTTGACATGCAACCCAAAAAAGTCCTACAAATTTGAAGATATCCAAAATTATGGGTTAAGCTTTGCTACTAAACACACACACACACACACACACACACACACACACACACACACACACACACACACACACTCTCACTGCAAACAGTGTTTGAAATTATATAAGAATCTATGTTTTTGTTTGCAATCTCAGTTGCCGAAATGAATATTGTTACTGCTTGCAGTCTTGCGATTGGAAAGATCATGCAGCACCCACACCTCATAATACTAGATTGCAGCACCTACACCTCATAACACTAGATTACAGCACCCATGCCTCATAACACTAGATTGCAGCACCCACACCTCATAACACTAGATTGCAGCACCCACACCTCATAACACTAGCTTGCAGCACCCACACCTCATAACACTAGATTGCAGCACCCACGCCTCATAACACTAGATTGCACCACTAAATGAAGAAGGAATGTCATTAAAGCAACTGTGGTTGAGAACATGGCTGCTTAAATTATTAAAATACTGCTTGCACAGATTGATCATCACCACTTATATCGTTTGAACCCCCCTAACTACTTGCAACGGTAGCAGCTATCTCCCCATTGCCCTCCATAGCTCTGACTTTGGCAAAGAGTGGCAAATGATGTTAATAATGGCAGTGACTGTTGAGACAAAAAACTGATAAAGAGTGGAACCTTGAAGACTTTAACCCTGGAACTCGTCAAGTTTAGAATATTTGTGTGTGGTGATATTACATCTAAAGTGCAGAGCAAGACCGGTGTTTTCAGTGAAAAAAGCAGTACTGGTATATATTAGCAGTAAATGGGGGTGTGCATTCCAGTGGAGGAAATGGTACTGCTACATCAGTAATAAGTCGGGGGCCACATTCCAGTGAAGGAAATGGTACTGGTATATCAGTATAAATGGGGGCCCAAATTCCAGTGAAGGGTATAGTACTACTATATCAGTAGTAAGCATGGGAGCACATTCTAGTGAAGGAAATGGTACTGGTATATCAGTAGTAAATGGGGGCCCACATTCCAGTGAAGGAAATGGTACTGGTATATCAGTAGTAAATGGGGGCCCAAACTCCAGTGAAGGAAATGGTACTGGTGTATCAGTAGTAAATGGGAGCCCACATTCCAGTGAAGTAAATGGCAGTGCTATACATTCCAGTGAAGGGAATGGTACTGGTATATCAGTTGCAAATGGGGGTCTACACTCCAGTGAAGGGAATGGTACTGGTATATCAGTTGCAAATGGGGGTCTACACTCCAGTGAAGGAAATGGTACTGGTATATCAGTAGTAAGCAGGGATCCACATTCCAGTGAAGGAAATAGTACTGGTATATCAGTAGTAGATGGGTGTCCACATTCCACTGACAGCTGGTACAGCTTGCAGGATGGCTGAATAAGTGGAAACAGGGCTTTAATGCAAAATCCACATTGTTATGCATCTTGTTACAGGAATCTTGGAAAATAAACACATGGGATACTGTCACTAAAATAGACTGCCAAAGGAAAGAACTACACTTAGAATGAGTCCTCCACGACAATATGAAAAGCACAAGGATATCTTGAGTGTACCACCACAGAGACTCATGTTTGAGAATCAGAAACAGAGAACTCTAAAACCAAATTTTTATAAAAATTTAATAAAACGTATATAGAAGCAGATAAAAAAGCCTTTTCAATATAGTCCGATAAGTGCATTCAGCCTTAGCCTTCATCAGATCAATATGAATGAACAAAGGAGAATGCTAAGTGGATAATTAGGCCAGTGGATTACAGAGTTGTTGCCATCATCCTCTAATTAAAGTACCTCTCAACTGTCCCTGATATTGCATAATGTCCCCAATTTTTGCCTCATATTTCTGCACTGTCTTTCACAAAACTTTTGATTTTCTGTTAGATCACTAAGGAGTACAATCAGTCAACAATACTAGGCATTAGAGTTTCATAATTCTTATTATTTTGAAAAAGTATGTTGATGCAAAGCCTATTGTTGATTTTAGGACTTTGTCCTACCATTATTTCTGGCTTTGGCCAGAATTCTAGAGGAAAGATGTTTTGAACTATGATTAGCAGAGCATTGATAAAATACTATCTGGAGCACCATCAGTGTCAGCTGCAGTGGAGCGTGGTCCGAGTTTAAGTAGAAGTTTTTCTAACACTGATGTGGACACAGGTCCTAAGTGCAAGTTGCTACCAATGGATATAGATGGTAAATTTGGTTCAGATGAAGATACTGGGGGTTAAATGAAGTGGCCGTGTGTATGGTATATGGAGAATGTTGGTATTGGTATAAATAAACTGTTGTTTGCTTAATTACTAGTGTTGGGCTTTATTGAGGAGGTGGTAGAAGTACTGGATGGGGGTTGAGTTTTTAGTTAAGGAAGTAATATTTTCAATGAAGTAGGTATTGACTAAGGTTGCAATTGCTAGTGGAGAGTTATTTTGAGAAGGGGTGGGTTCATTGTCTGAACCCAGATGTAACACGTTACATATTGATGTCCTTAATTGTTTGAGGTCAATTTTGTGTTGAAGTTGTAGATGATTATAATATTGTATTTTTTTGTCAAAGTTGACTTGTTTTTAATCCAGATTGTGCAATCCTCTGTAAGGTTACAAGTTATAGGAGATTTAAGTTTAAGCAATTATTTCCAAGATTTGTCTCTGTTAGACATTGTAGCTCTTGTCTGGGAAGTGAGCCATGGTACATGGTTAATTTTCACTCTTTTTTGTGGAGTAGGGTGTGGCTGTTAAGTACTTGAGAATAAGGTATTAAAAGTATTGACTGCTTCATCTAGTGGAAAAAATATTTGGACAGACCAATATAGGCTATCGAAGTACTGATGAAGTAGTCTAGGTTGTTTTAAGTTGGTGAGTGTTAGGTTGGTGGGTAGTATTTCTACAGCTATAAACTGGAAAGTGGCCACTAAATGAGTTTGGATATGTTCCAGAGGTTGTAAATTTACTAAGGGTAGAGACCAGTATCCAGGCTAGAACTGAATCTTTACTGTTGGTATTAAATCTACTGTGTATTTTGGTAAGTTATGTGTAACCATGAAGATTTATTCTAGCTGAGAGAAAGTCTGATATAAGGTTTTTCCAGTCCATATTTACATCTCTTAGTATGACTTTTTTATGAGGCATATAATTAGTTGTCCAGGACATGTCTTCTAAATTTAGAACCTGTTAGAAGTGTGTTACCATGCATTGATCACCAAACCAGTAACCAAATAAGATCCACGTAGTCCAGACTGCCAGAGACAAATGACCAAGTTTAGGGTGGATTTAGAGACTATGAGAAATATGTTCATTCAGAGAGGCTATCCACTGGACCTTTTGGCCAAGGTTGAAAGAGAAAACATTAAGAATAGGGATACTAAATATCCACCAACATCAGGGAAAAACAGCAAAAGGGACGTATAGGACCCCTTACTCCCAAATGATTTAAGAAGAAAATGTTTCAAAATGCTATGGTGATTAAAGTTAATGAAACTAGGGGTGAGGTGAAAAATATTATAAAAAATAATTGTTCTATTTTAAAAATGAATGAAGAAGTGTTTGATATAGTGAGTGAGGCCCCATTATTTATTTATAAAGTGGAAACTAACATTAAAGGAATCTTTAAAAAAGGGACAGATAAGGGATCAGTAGGAACCAGTAAATGCGGTTGAAGTAGGTTTAATGATTTTATTAATGAAAATAAGGTATTTAATTTAGAAAATTACTGTAGGTCAAAGATTATATTACAAAATGGGAATTGCAAATCTAAAGGGCTGGTTTACCTTGAAACTTGTAACCAGTGCCAGGTTTATTGTGTGGGGAAAACAGAAAGAAGACTATCTAAAAGAATCCATGAACATGTTTATGATTTGAAACGAGGCAATGAGAATAATGTCTTGTTTAAACACTCTCTAGTATGCACTGGGTTTACTAAGTTTAAATTTGGTATTTTGGAGCCAGCTCAGCCAAATATTAGAGGTGGACATTGAGAAAACAAACTGGAATATAGATAATTATATTGGCAAATAAAGTTGGATTCTGCAGTTAAACCTGAACCGAATGATCATGTCTCCATACAACCAATTCTTAGAATGAGAGCAGCAAAGTTATGAAATAGAGGGGTGGGGTCACTGAAATTCACATACAAAACACTGCTTAAAGGGTGGGAATCAAAACTATAAGATTTTTTAAGTTTTTAAAGCACTGAAAATTTTTTTAATATATACATAGTTTCAGTTTTCATTTTTTAGTTTTAATGACTGATGAGTTATTTTAATTCAACTTTGTATGTAATAGTTTTGAAATTGAATTATGTCTGTTGGATTGCCAATAAATAGGGGTTATACCTTTAATGAATGTTAACATTTTAGTGTGGTATTTAAGCTGGGTTTGTGCTTTGATTTTTATGTTCTGATGAAGTCCCGAGGATTGGGAATGAAAGGCTTAGGAGGGTGGCCTAATGGTTAAGGTGTTTGCCTTACAAACACAAGGTGCAGGGTTTGAGACTCACAAGGGATAATTGGCTAGGCTTAAAATGGCTTGCAAGGGCAGTTAGCTTAGTACTAATCTATTCTATTCTAAGACTGGTTTAAATAATAAAAAGTAATTTCAATAACTTCATAGTGATTTTTACAGTTTTTAAAGGACAACAATGGGATTCTATTATTAAATGCTCAACTTCTCTGTCCTTTTTCACCCTATTTGTTGTCCTTGATATGAATAAACAGCAATACAGCATTTAAAATATTTTAAATTGACAGTTTCTGTCCACTAAAACAGTACTTTACTGCATCTCCAATTCACTGATGTAATCAAGGCCACTGAATACAGGTAGTTTTCGGGCCAATTCCCTCCCCAAAATGACATCATCATGTCCATCCTAAAAATCCAGCCATGCTGTGATGTTACAGCTCCCTGGTCCTTCCTTTACCCATACAGAAAGTAAAGGCTAGAACAAGGAAACAGTACATGAGTCAAGTCTCCTACTGTGAGCTGTCAGTCACAGTATATAACAGCTCAAATTACCCTTAGCACTTTGAGAGCTAGGGAAGTTAAGTGTGAGGGGGGATGGGAGATGAGTCAAAGTAGTACAATTCAGGCTTCACAAAATAACTGAAGTTTAGCCATTCTAGAAAGAAACAGCAGTAAAAAGCACTTTGAAAGTCGGTTCTATGGCATTTGCACTGTTTGTGTTTTAAGTAGTCATTGAACGGCATGAAATGTTACTTCAAACTAGCTGACTGAAAGACAGCAGTGTATGCATGAAAATCAATACAGTGACAGGAGCTTTAGGAAGAAAGAGGCCTGCATGATGCAACTTTTTACAGATGAGCACTGCATTGTGGGATACCTAGAAGCAGACTAAATCAGAATTACTTCAAGATGCCAGACCTCATGTGGACAGACTCAGATATTATGTATAAAAATATTTAAAAAACTGTAAATAGTCCGAGAGTGGTATTAAAATGTAGGAAACACCAAACCATGATGAAATAAACATGTTTTTTGAGTTTGCGGGTGCAGTTCTCCTTTAAGTTTTGGTCATTTGTCTCAGGCCATCTGGACTATGTGGACCTTATTTGGTTACTGTCTTCTAAAGTTGTTCTATTACTTCCAGGTGGGATATAGACTATAGCAACTTTTATACTCACATGTTCAGTTGATTCAGAAGCTGTTAAAGGGCTAATAAATGTTCATTTGAAGGTTATTAAACAGATCCATGAATTATTGCTTTGTGCTTGTAGTCATCACATAAATAAATACTATGAGGGAGAACAGTCCACTGATGTAGGTGCCAATCATATTGTACCTCTGCTGAGTAAGAAGTCTCTCAAGGAAGGCTGCTCAGCATAGGGCCAGTGTTTTGTTTTACGGCTGCTGACCATTTGCAGTGTCTCAAAGTCCCTCTGCATACCGTTTCTCTCCTGCTATTACTGAGCAGGTTAAACCCCTGGACCTGAGACCCAGCAATGATGTTTTTGTTTTAGAGATTCTCCAGTTTCCTCTTGTTTGTGAAACCATGGAGTTTGTACAGATAAGATTGGGGATGTAGATGGGGTGCAGGGGGAATCACTGACTTGCAAAAAACATTTAGGTTTTTGTCAAGTTTGAAGTCAATGATTCATAGTAGAAGCCTAAAGATCATAATTTGCACTTTTCAAAGGAGGTTTGGTTCATAAAACAGAGCTTTCATGTCACCAGGAATCCTTCTACAGATATGAAATTCCTTGATATTCATGTATGAGTATATAAAACACATTCATGTGAGCTGTACATTTGACTGTGCTTTGTCAGGCTGCTCCAAAGGGGTGTCCATCCAGTACACTTTTTTGTCAATGCATATTGACTAAGTCTCACAAATAACTGAAGAGTATGAAAGAATTAAACAGCAGTATTTAAAATGTAATGAAAATGGATTATTGTTGAAATGTGTTTTGGGGGAACATTTTTGACATGTAAGCTGTTGGTCAGTTAGAGTTTTGTCACCCACATACACATCAGTGTTAATCACTCTGCAGATTATAGAGATCTGCTCTTCTGTTACAATCATTAACAAGTATTAAGTGATCCAAAGAAAATTCAAAAAACACCTTACAAAGTATGAAGATTGGGTGAAGATAGATGAAAACTGCCAGCCTAGCCAGATAGAATTTTGGAGATAATTCTGTCATCTGTAAATATTAATGTAAGCCACAGGCTTGTTGTCCAAAATGGTAAAAATGGTGTTACATGTGGAACTGAAAAAAATGAAACAACACTGCACTCTACTGACCAAGTAAAATATGTTGTGACCCTTTGATGTAGACACGGCTCAGGCCGGCCTAGACAAAGGAATTATTGCTATTGATTTAAGGCCAGATTTAATGGCCAGAACTTGCATGCATAAATGTCCTTAATGGCTTTGCTTCCTGGCCTGGTGTGAGCTTACTAAAGAATGTAGCCTGTTAGCCTGGGAACCCCAGGAAAGTGTGAAGAATGAGGTAATGTGAATCAGGAATGTAATATCAATTTAAACAGAGAGAATCAGAGGGCATTAAGCATTTTTGTATTGACCATCCAACTCATCAGCACTCTGCCTTTGCTCTATATACAAGTTTATCTTAGACTTGTGTTTTCTTATTCTAATCTTTCTAGTTTTTAGCTATTTCTAAGTGTTTTTCTGTGATGTCAGAACTGCACTACTGAATTATTTTAAGTATTTCTCTGTGATCTCTGAACTCTTAACTAGCATGGTGTAGTCAAAGGCATTGTCTTGTGTTTTTAATTATTTATTATTAAATATTTTTAAAACCCTTTCAACTGTGGCTGTTTTGTGTAGAGATAATTTAAGCTCTAGAGTACATTGCATGTATATAATGATCCTGTACCAAGTCACTCTAATAAGCCTAGACTGTTTAACCGCACTTACCAGTTGGATAATAATATTGCACAGTAATAATTGGACAACCTTTTAAGGGCCTTTGGGTAGCTGATAATTATTAGCTGGGTGGTGACAGGGATTTCTACTGTATACTGGGTAAAAGGGGCACAGCTGGAGAACCTGTGCCAGCCTTTCCCAGGAGTGTCAGTGTGGTTGTATAAACTTATCAAAGTGTGGGTGTGTGTGTCAGCTACTTGGGCAGGGACGCAAAGCACTGGTTGGACATAGAGGGTGCTGGAGGTTTTAGCTTGCCCATTAGGCTGAGATCTGGACCTATAGCTGTGCCAATGGGGAGTCTTATTGGGGACTTGGAAAGCAAGGGAGCGACCAGCCCCGAACTGACTGTGATCTCTGTGTGCTCTTAAGGGAAATTGAATTTTACTGTGTGTATGTTATCCTTTCCTCCTACATGAGATGCCCCTCACTGGTGTTAGTGGTGAGGATTGAGGCTCCTTGATTGCTGGGCCAGGGCATGGGTGTCACATATTAATTGTTTGGCAGCGGTGGGATATCCACACCATATAGTAATTGGTTGGCAAATACTAATTGGCTTGTAATGGTGTGAGTAGAGTGAATTCCTGTAGCTTGTGTACAGTGAGCTTTGAATGTGTTTTGTACTCTAAATCAGCCATGCAGTGAATACTCAAGAGATCAGATCACAATTGTTTTATTTCTTTTGTTAGCTTAGTTAGTCAAGGTGAGCAAGCAGCATGTCAGCCGAGTAGTATGGAAAGCTGACAAGGAACCAGCTGGCAGAGATGCTCCAGGCTAGGGGACTGGTGCATGGAAACCTGACTAAGGCAGACCTGCTTGCAGCCTTGGTTACAGCTGCATCAGAAAACAGCAACCAGGAGGACAATCAGACTGACAGTGGCGATATAATACCCTCGGAGAATGGACAGCTCAACCTTTCTGCATAGGACTTAAAAATCCATCTGGAAATAAAGAGACTTGCGTTGGAGGCCAGGCATTTTGGAGATAGAAGCCGAGGCAAAGGAGCGGCAGAGGAGGCATGAGAGGGAAATGCTGACTCTTCGCCAGAGTTATGGAGGTAATGGGGAAGGGAGTAAATGGACCCAAGAAGCACAAAAGGTCAGTAAATTTCTTCCGCAGTTTAAAGAGGGGGATAATTTTAATGTTTCATTCATATGTTTGAGAGGGTATGCAAACAGTATAGTGTTGACCAAAGGCTCTGGGTACGGTTTCTGATCCCCTTACTCCATGGTAAAGCTGTAACTGTTTTGTCAAAAATGTCTGACATTGCATGTTTTAATTATACTGCTGTTAAAAATCACTTGTTAGAATTGTTTAAGCTAACACATGAAACGTATAGGAAAAAGCTTCATGAGCATAGACGCAAGGCAGATGAAAGTGTGTGTGAATATGTTGCTAAACTGAGCACTTCTTTCCATAGGTGGTGAGTGGATGTCAGGTCACCACTTTTGAAGGGCTGTCAGACCTTTTGGTGAGAGAACAAGCCCTTAGCACTTTGCCTGAAGACATGAGGATCTGGTTAACTGATAAACAATGTGGTACTTCAGATGAGTTGGGGAAGAAGGGAGATCTATACCTGGCAAGCAGGGCAGCCCTGCACAGGAAAGGGACCCCCAATACTGCTCATGGGTCTAAAGGAACCCAGGTTGGACAGCACATACTGCCCCAACAGAATCTGCCAGTAGCAGGGGAAACCACTAGTCCAGGTACACATCCAGGGGGTAGGGTTAAATGTTTTGAATGCAACCAATGGGGCCATGTGGCATACAGGTGTGCATGGAGGAAAGATGGGGAACAAAAGGTGAGGGAGCCAGTAAGTGGGAAAGACAAAATGCCAGTAGTAGATTGTCTTGAGACAAAAAGGGTACCAAACTACCATCTTGCAGATGTCCCAAAAGGGAAGTATTTGGATGAGGCAGTACCATGTGTTTATGCAGTTACATGCAGTCAGGCTAGGAGACAAGCATGTGGGTCTGGTAGCCTGGGGGAGACCCAGACAGACTGCATACTTGCAGCCAGGACTGGTGAGGTGGTTACTTCAGGTTGGGAGCTACCCTGTAGCAGTGAGACTGAAGGTGAGCCACAGCTGTTTGTGGGTACTGATGTTCCCTTGGACAGAGTGACTGCAAAGGTGAGGCGAGTAGTAGTATCCAGGCTGACAGTGAGGCACCACTGTCAGAGGATGGCAGACTTCCTGTGGAAGGGGAGCTGGGAAGGGTTACAAGGAGAGAGTTGAGACAGGCTCAGCTGTCAAACCCTACATTGCAAGGCCTGAGGCAAGTAGCTAGGGAGGCACCTGATTCTCAAGGAAAGGGGGGATCTGTATACTGGGACAAAGGGTTACTATACAGAGAGTGGACCCCTGTAGGAGGGCTAGAAGGTGAGAGAGTACAGCAGTTGGTTGTGCCTAGAGCCTACTATCTGGCGCTTCTAGCCATAGCCCATGATATTCCTTTTGCAGGTCATACGAGCATAAAACATACAGAGGTGTATTATGCAGAACATCTATTGGCCAGGAATTTTCAGAGATGTAACAGGGTACTGCAGGACTTGTGAGCAGTGCCAAAAGGTAGGCAAGGCAGGAGACAAGGTGAGAGCTCCTTTGATGCCTTTGCCTGTGATTGTGGAGCCATTTCAGAGGGTAGCTATGGATATTGTGGGTCCTCTGAGTACCGCAAGTTCCACAAGGAAAAAGTATATCCTAGTGGTAGTGAATTATGCAACATGATACCCTGAGGCAGTGGCTTTGTCCTCCACTGAGACAGAGAAGGTGGCAAATGCGTTGTTAAGAGATTGTCAACAGGGTAGGTTTCCCAAAATAAATACTGACAGACAGAGGTGCCAATTTCATGTCAGACCTGCTGGCTTGTCTGTGGACGTCCTGTGGGATGAAGCACATGAAGACCACCCCCTACCATCCTCAGACTAATGGTCTTGTTGAGAGGTTAAACTCTACAATCAAGTCCATGCTATGGGCATTTGCATATCAGTTTAAGAGGGAGTGGGACAAATATTTCCCCATCTGTTTGCTTACAGAGAGGTTCCCAGGAATCCAAGGGTTTTTCACCCTTTGAGTTGCTGTATGGGCATAGGGTGAGGGGACCTCTAGATTTAATTCAAGATGAGTGGGAAGGTGAGTGCGAGTCTCACAAGGAGTCTGTTGCATATGTCCTAAACCTCAGGTCAAGGCTCAGGGAACTCATGGGTTTGGCCCAGGAGAAAGTACAGTTGTGTACACTTACCATAAATATAGATGTTAGCATGTATTCATTGTTGCAGTCATCACTTTAGGGTTATCTGCTTGCAGTAGCCCTCAGTCGGCCTGATTAACAAACTCTTGGGTTCTGCATCGGTTGCTGTCCCTTCTTCCATGACGTCAGGTCATCAGGGGTATAAAACATACAGCCGACACCATTACATCAGTTTTTCTTGCCCCAGATGTCAGGTGCCCCCTTAATGGGAAGCAATTAAATCTATAAATATACAAGGTTATACCTCCAACAAAAAAGCAAATACACCAAAAAGCTTTTGAAGATAGTAAATGAAAGCAGAGCTGTATCCAAAAAAGAAAAATAAGGGACCTGGAGGGAGGGTAAGTAGGACTGCAACAGTGAATAAACTCGAACATCTACATTTATGGTAAGTGTACACAACTGTACTATGTTCTTCATGTTTCACTGTTGCAGGCATCACTTTTGGGTAGATTCCCAAAGCTAAGGATGGGAGAAGGAATTTAAATAGAATTAGGACCAGCTAAAAGGCCCTGCAAGACTGCAGTGGCAAAGTCAGCTCTGGATTTAGAGAAAATTGGCAGATGGTGAAAGTATGTACAGAACTCCAAGTAGCAGCTTCTAGGATGTCCCTGGCAGGGATGCCTCTGAGAAAGGCTGTAGAGGTAGATACAGCCCTGCTGGAGTGGGGTCTGATCCCCTGTGGGATAGGTTTTCCATGGTGTTTGTAGCAAAAAAGAATGCAATGGTCTATCCATTTGAAAATTGTTTGCTTTGAAATAGCCTTCCCCTCTGCCCCTGCAGCAAATGCCAGCAGCAGTTGATCAGATTTCCTTTGAGGTTTAGTTCTGTCCAAGTAGAATCTAAGTTGTCTGTGCACATCTAAGAAGTGCAGAATCCATTCTCCTTTGTTCTGTGGATTAGGAAAGAAGGCTGGCAAATGTATGGACTGAGTAAGGGCCACACTGGATACCACCTTGGGCATGAAGGAGGGATTGGTCCTGAGGGACACCCTGTGCATGAAAGATGATGAAAGGCTCCACTGCCATGAGGGGCTGTAATTGAAATACCCTTCTTGCTGAAGTGATTGCTAAAAGGAAAGCTGTTTTCCAAGAAAGGAATTGTAAGTCTACAGTGGCAGCTGGCTCAAAAAGAGGAAGGGTGACCTTTCCCAATAAAAAGTTGAGGTCCCAGGCTGGAGATGGAGCTCTCCTGGGTGGTCATAGATTTTTGGCCCCTCTGAGGAACTGCTTAAGCAGTAGATGAGAGAAAAGGGGTGTTATAATGAGCTGAGATGGCTGAGGCGTGAAATTTGATGGAGGAGACAGACAGGCCCTTATGAAGCATCTCAGTTAAGTATTGTAAGATCTGAGGTAAATTAGGCACTGTTGTGCTCATCCCTTGAGATTGGTTCTAGGCACAGAATCTTTTCCATTTTCCAGCATAAGACTTTCTGGTACTAGGTCTCCTTGCCTCTAAAATGATATCCATCACTGGTTTACTGAGGGATGATAAAGGAGAAATTATGCAATTAGCCAGGCTATTAGATTCAGTGTTTGAAGTTGAGGATGCAGAATTTGGTTCTGCTACTGAGACAATAGAATAGGAGTCTGAGGCAGGTACCATAGGGCTCACAGTGACACACTGCACAAGAGGGGGTACCAGTGTTGGTGTGGCCAGTCTGGTGCAATCAAAATCATCCTTGGTTTGCCTTGTTTGATCTTCAGTAGTACTTTGGAGAGCAGAGGCAGAGAGGAAAGGCATAAATTGATAGGTTTTTCCAGCTGAAGGACAGGGCATCCACTTTCCAAGCTTGTTTGTGGGGAGTCCTTGTGCAGAATTTGTCCAAATGATAGTTTTGGGGCAAGGCAAACAGGTCTATATCTGGGCTCCCCCATTTGCTTGTCAACATGTTGAAAATCCTTGGTTCCAGTTTCCACTCATGTGGGTCCATGACGTTTCTGCTTAGTTCGTCTGCCAGTGTATTTAGTTTTCCTGGCAGGAATTGAGCTTGTAAATGTACCTGACAGCTCAGGGCTGTGTTCCACAATGCCATGGCTAGTCTGCAGAGAGGGTAACAATGTGTACCCCTGCTTATTTATGTACCACATAACAGTGGTCTTGTCCATCTTTATCATTAATTGTCCTGGATGAATGTGGTCCTTGAAGGCTGTCAGAACATTCTGTACAGCTAACATTTCTTTTTGATTGATATGCAGGTGCATTTGACTTGGGTTCCATTTGCCCTGAATGCACTTCCCTGCCAGATGGGCCCCCCATGCATAGTCTGATGCATCTGTTGTTAAGGTATGGACAGCAGGAGGTAGTGTGAATGGTAGTCCCCTGTTTTGGTGGCAGGCCACTGCCCACCAAAGGAACTCTAGGCGTAGGCAAGGTATGATAGGAAGTACTGCCTCTAGATCCTGTGAATGTTGACACCATAGGCTTTTGAGGTACAATTGCTGTTTCCTCATATGCAGCCTTGCATATGGAATTAGAAGAATGTAGGAGGCCATGAACCCCAAGGCTTGCAGTATTTGCCTTGCAGATAACTGGGCTTTTGTGGCCACTTGTTTGAAGTAGGTTGTCAAATGAATCCGTTTCTCTGGCATGAGGAAAGACATCTGGGTAGTTGTATTCAAGCTTGCTCCCAGGAATATAATTTGTTGGCAGGGTACCAGTTGTGATTTATTTTCGTTTATGGTGTATCCCAGACAAGTCAGTACCCTTTGAACAAAGGCCAGATGATTCAAAAGTATGTCCTGGCTTTCTGCCTGAATTAGACAATTGTCCAGATATGGGTATATCTGAATATTTCTTTGCCTGCAGAATGCAATGACTAGAGCTAGGCACTTTGTGAATACCCTGGGTGCAGTAGATAAGCCAAAGGGCAGTGCAGAGAACTGATAGTGCATGTAGCCTGCTTTGAAGTGTAGGTATTTTCTGCAAGACTCCCTAATAGGGATGTGCAGGTATGCTTCTTTTAAGTCTAGTGTTGCCAACCATGCATATTTGCCTAGCATAGGAAACAGCTGGTGAAGAGGCAGCATCTTGAATTTTGGATTCACCAGAAAGGTATTTAGAGTAGAAAGGTCCCAGATAGGACACCGTGTATTGCCTTTTCTGGGTACCAAAAAAAGTCTCGAATAGAATGCTTCTCCCTTTTCCTCTTCTGGGACCAACTGAATAGCCCCCATGCTTAAGAGAGAGAGTACTTGATTTTGGGCCTCTGCCCACTGATTTGGGGGTAGATCTGGCCACCCACTTGGTGTTGGTAAGGTGTGGAAGTGAAATCTGTATCCTTGGGACACTATATTTAAAACCCATTTGTCCTGGGTAATGAGTTCCCAGTTTTTTGTCTGCAGACCAATCTTTCCGCCTAAAGGAGCATTCAGTTGGGAAGTGCTTGAAAGTTTTAGAAGCAAGTCATTGAGACTGTTTTCCATACGGGGAGTCTTACTACTTCCTGATTTGGGTGCAGAAACCCCCCACTGCTTAGTCTTGTGTGTCCCCTGGGACTGAAACCTGGGGTTTCTGCTGTGTCTGGGTTTGGCTTGAGAAGACCATGAAGAGGCTGGAAAGGACCAATTCTTAGAAGGCCAGTGCCTACTAAATCTAGGAGGCTGAACATGTAAGAAATCTTTAACAGTTTGCAAAGATTTAGCTTTACCTTCCATATTTTTAAGAACTTCCTCAGCCTTGTTGCCAAACAGGCGGTCCTGATTTAAGGGAGCATCCAACAACTTAGCTTTAACATGATCAGGTAAAGATTGCTATTACAGCTGAGTGACGACTCCAGGCGTTTCTGCAGTTACACCCTACTGCTCCTCTAGGCGTCAAATATTGCCTGTTAGTATTTGCATTAATAATTCCAAAACCATGTTACATACAAGGTATAGGAAAATTTTATCTTGTAGCATACATGATAGCAAACACAATTGTATTGATATATGACCTCTGTCAATGGGTATTTATTAAAAATGTAAGGTGATAACTTCAATTTTTAAATGCTGAAGCCACGCCCACTAGGAGTTAAAGGTACACACTCAAAAGAGCTCTACTGGAGGGAATGAGTCAAAGCATGCCTTCTGAGCACAGAACCAGTAACAGCAGACCTGCAAGAGGACTTTAAAGAATCAAATCCACATTGCAAAGTATGTTTTCCAAGCTGTTCAGCAGAATGCATTAAATCCTGTAATCAACATCATTTTCTGTTTAAGCAATCCAATAACATGTTGTTGATACTTTAACATATGAAACTGGCAGTTTAAAGCCCTAATGGCCAAGGTTGCAGAAGTGTAAACCTTCTTACCCCATCTATCCAGTGCCCTGGAGTCTCTATCAGAAGGGGTAGGATTTTTAGCAGTAGAAGCCTTAATGCCATTGGGTCCCTGTGAAATAGTCTCTGGATCCGCAATAGGAATTTTAAAAAGAAACTTGTGTGAATCAGGAACCCCGTAATATCTGTCGGGTTTTCTGGGAGCAGGAGGCAAGGAATCAGGGGCCAAACTAGATTCCAAAAAAGCATCATCAATAATGTCTAGTACTGGAGGAATAGCTAAAGGCCTATGCTGAGGCAGGAGTAAGAAATCCCTAAGCCTCTTTTTTGAATCAGAAAAATCCTGGCTTTTCCAGTGAAAATGCCCCCTTAGGGTATGTAAGGATTCAACAAAAGAAAAATCTTCTGGAAGGGAAGCAGAGGGAATAGAGTCCTCTGCATCAGAATCCTCATAAGTAGATAAGGGCAAATCCAGATCATCAGAAGAATCCGAAAAAACAGAATCCTGGTCAGAAGATTCATAAACAACTTCAGTCCTAGGTCTCTTAAAAGGGGGAGGCTGGCTTCCCCGGATTAGAGTTATAAGATCTTCAGCCATTCTTATAATTTGTTTTTTTTTAGGCATAGAGGCCTGAGCATGCGGCCTGGGTGTCGGTTTCTTAGGCATGGTTTGAGATTTAGGCCTAAAAGAAGAAGGAGGCGTTGGTTTAATATGCATGTCCGTAGGCCTGAATACACCCTCAGAATCCAGTGCCTGCACAGCAGCTCCGGACCCATCCAAAGTAGAGAAATCCCAGGTTCCGCATCTCGCGGCATACTGGACTCTGAATGGGTCTCAGTAGAGGCCTGCGAATCAGAAGTAGTGGGTATCAGGGGCTGTGAAAGCACCTCACTGAGTACCGGCGAACTGGCGACTGGCTTAAGAGAAGCGTCGTCGGCAGTTTTAGACCTCGGTGGCCTGTCTCTGTCTTTATCCTTGCATTTTTTCAGAATCCCAGTAGTCGGATGGCTAACTGATGACATTTCTGGATAATTAAACCGAGAACTGAAATATTTTGAGGCGAAAATATACCGATGACGGATAGTGTGCTGATTAAATAAAGCACAAAACCGATAGCACGGTACTTTGTGATCAGGGCCTAGGCAAGGAATACAGTACGAATGAAAATCTTTATGAGGCATTTGCTTTCCACAAGTAATGCAATTATTAACTTTTACTGACATTGGTAAGGAGCAAGAAAAAGTTTCCCCAATGGGGTACTTAGCTTTAGTTGAGGACTTCGGTTCTGAAACTCGAAAACAAAAATTTCAGGAGTCGGCCAACTGGCACTTGCGAACTGCTTCTTCTTCAGGCACCGCACGGCAAGAAAGACTGATGTAATGGCATCGGCTGCATGTTTTAGACTCCTGACGACCTGACGTCATGGAAGAAGGGACAGCAACCGACGCAAGACCCAAGACTTTGTTAATCAGGCCAACTGAGGGCTACTGCAAGCAGAGAACTCTAAAGTGATGACTGCAACAGTGAAACATGAAGAACATCCTGGCAGATACCCAACAACAGAAAAAGGTGTGGTATAACAGGAATGCTCGAGCTAGAGAGTATGCTCTGGGACAGCAGGTAATGTTTCTCATTCCTGTCAGATACAACAAGCTGCAAGCAGTTTGGAAGGGACCCTACAAGGTGGTAAAAAAGATAAGTGATGTTAACTACATGGTGGAACTGCTAGACAGAGGGCAGAGGCACAAATTGTACTATGTTAACATGATGAAACCTTACCATGATAGGGAGGCCCTTGTGCTGAGCATTTGCAGTGGATTGCAGGAGGAGTCTGAGGGAGATCTGGTGACTGATCTCCTCAGTAAGGCTTGGGCTGACACCTCAGTGGAAGGGGTAGCAATGCCCCAGCAGCTATCTCCTACCCAGGTTTGAGAAATCTGAGAAGTGTTGCAGGAATTTGGGGACATGTTCACTAAGAAACTAGGGTGCACACACCTGGGGCAGCACTGGGTGGACACTGGACCCCAAAGGCCTATCAGGCAGGCCCCTTATAGAGTGCCTGTGGGAGTCCAACAGACTCTGAGGGATGAGGGTACAGGAGATGTTGGCACTAGGGGCGATTCAAGAGTCCAACAGTTCCTGGGCCTCCCCAGTGGTGCTGGTGCCAAAAAAGGTTGTGAGTGGACTACAGGAAATTAAACAGTCACACAGAGTCAGATACTTACCCCATGCCTAGGACAGATGAGGCCCTAGAGCAGCTGGGTGGGGTTAAGTATCTTACAACCATTGATCTTAGCAAGGGTTACTGGCAAGTGCCCTTCATTCCCAGTGCTAGAGAGAAGTCAGCCTTTGTAACTCCGTTTGGTTTGTATAAGTTCACAAAGATGCCCTTTGGGATGAAGAATGCCCCAGCAACTTTCCAGAGGCTGGTAGATCATATCCTAGCAGGCAGGAGGGTTTGCCCTTGCTTACCTAAATGATATTGCCATCTACAGCCATTCCTGGTCAGAGCACCTTCAGCATATCAGGGAGGTGCTGGGTGGACTACAGAGGGCAGAATAACCATTAAGCTGAGCAAATGTCAGGTGGGTATGGAAGAGGTCTCCTACCTAGAACATAGAGTGGGGAGTGGTAAGATAAGGCCAGAACCTGCCAAAGTGGAAGCCATTCAGGCATGGCCTGCACCTGTTACTAAAAAGCAGGTGAGGGCATTTTTAAGGACAGCAGGGTACTACAGAAAGTTCGTCCCCAGTTATAGTACCATAGCTGCTCCCCTCACAGACCTGACAAGGAAGAAAAGGCCAGATAAGGTAGTGTGGACCCAGCATGTGAGCAGGCATTCCAGAAGCTTAAAGAAGCTTTGGGAGGACCCCTTGTGTTAGCCAGTCCAGATTACAGCAAAGAATTTGTTGTGCAAGTGGATGCATCAAACCACGGGGTGGAGGCTGTATTTAGCCAGATTTCTTCAGAGGGGGAAGAGTACCCAGTGGTTTATCTCAGTCGTAGGCTCCAACCCAGGGAGGAATGCTATGCAGCTGTAGAAAAGGAATGTCTAGCCATAGTGTGGGCACTGCAGAAACTTCAGCCTTATCTGTATGGAAGGAAATTCACGGTTATGACAGATCACAACCCCCTAACATGGCTAAACAGAGTCAGCCAGCAAAATGCCAAGTTGTCTAGATGGAGCCTGGGTATTCAAGCATATATGTCCGTGCAGCATCACAGTGGGATTAGAAATGCCATTGCAGATGGGCTCTCAAGACAGGGAATGGGGTAAGGTACACTCAGATAGACCTAACCCTCTCAAGCAGCGTTTCTCAAGGGTCACTTGAAAAACTATCTTGAGTTCTCTGGGGGGAGGGGGTATGTGATGATTAGGTGAAGATAGATGAAGGCTGCCAGCCTAGCTAGATAGAATCTTGGAGATAAATCTGTCATCTGTAAATATTAATGTAAACCACAGGCTTGTTGTCCTAAATGGTAAAAATAGTGTTACATGTGGAACTGAAAAAAATGTAACAGTGCACTCTGCTGACCAAGTAAAGCATGTTGTGACCCTTTGGCCGGTCTAGATGAAGGAATTCTTGCTATTGTTTTAAGACCAGATTTAATGACCAGAATTTGCATGCATAAATGTCCTTAATGGCTTTGCTTCCTGGACTGGTGTGAGCTTATTAAAGAATGTAGCCTGTTAGCCTGGGAACCCCAGGAAAGTGTGAAGAATGGTGTAATGCGAATCAGGACTGTAATATCAATTTAAACAGAGAGAATCAGAGAGCATTAAGCATTTTTGTGCTGACCATCCAACTCATCAGCACTCTGCCTTTGCTCTATATGCACGTTTATCTTAGACTTGTGTTTTCTCTTAGAAATAGCTAGAAACTAGAAAGATTACTGTTTTTCTGCAATGTCAAAACTGTACTACTGAATTATTTTAAGTATTTCTCTGTGATCTCTGAACTCTTGACTAGCACTGTGTAATAAGTATTGTCTTGTGTTTTTAATTATTTATTATTAAATATTTTAAAACCCTTTCAACTGTGGCTGATTTGTGTAGAGATAATTTAAGCTCTAGATTACATTGCATGTATATAGTGATCCTGTACCAAGTCACTCTAATAAGCCCTGACTGTTTAGTCACATAGTAATAATTGGACATCCTTTTAAGGGCCTTTGGGTAGCTGATAATTATTAGCTGGGTGGTGGCAGTGATTTATACCGTATAGTCTGGGTAAAAGGGGCACAGCTGGAGAACCTGTGCCAGCCACAGTGTGTGTGTGTGTGTGTGTGTGTGTGTGTGTGTGTGTGTGTGTGTGTGTGTGTGTGTGTGTGTGTGTGTCAGCTATTTGGGCAGGGACATGAAGCACTGGTTGGACAGAAAGGGTGCTGGAGGTTTTAGCTTGCCCACTAGGCTGAGATCTGGACCCTATAGCTGTGCCAGTGGGGAGTCTTATTGGGGACCTGGAGAGCAAGGGAGTGACCAGCCCCAGACTGACTGTGATCTCTGTGTGCTCTTAAGGGAAATTGCACTTTACTGTGTGTATCCGTTATCCTTTCCACCTGTATGAGACACCCCTCACTGGTGTCAGTGGTGAGGATTGAGGCTCCATGATTGCTGGGCCAGGGCATGGGCATCACACAAAGCATTTCACTGATGTCAAGACATTTAATTTTATAAATATTGCTTAAAACACAATGATTTTTTCTCTATATGCTACAGGTTTTTGAGAGGGCAAAATGTGCAGCACAAGGCCCTTTGAATTTGTTCTATTGAGACTGCCTTAAACCAGACAAAGTCCTCGAGTCTCCATTAGCTATCAAAAAAGCATTTTGCACTTCTATAGGAAAAAATGTTACACAGAACCGAAACATTGTGACCACCCCCATACACACAGCACAGTACCTTCCCCAAATGCAACCACATTTGAAATAATAGAGTTGAGCTTTGCACATTATTTCTACTATTACCGATGTGCATTTACATATCTTTTTTTACCATTACACTTTTGCATATAACATACATAGCATTAATACAGAGAAATAAAAGTTTTAATTGCATATTTTCAAGTTTCCTAAAGCCACTGAGCCTGAAATAGGAGGAAGATGACTTCACTATTTGATAAAATTTGTATCGCAAAATAAATAAACAAATAAAAATAGAAAATGAAAGTCTGTGTAGCATGAGTCATCAAATGACTACTTGTTTGCCTACACAAGTGTTTGGATGGAATTTTCTGGCTTACTGCTGAAAACTGACATAAGCATTTCTAAGTAAACTGATTTTTTTTTTGTTTCCTAGTTAAGTTCCAGGAAATAGGAATAAAATCAGTTTTTGAGTTTGACTCAGGCTCCTTGATATCCACATTTCCTGAGCTGAGAGTACTTCTGAAACAATAAATTTACTAAGTGAAGAGAGATGGACAAACTTCCTTAAGGGTCATAGTTCACAACATGTAGAAATGACCCATGGTTGATCAATTGTTAGTATGCTAGCTGTGAGAAAGGTCCAGGATTCATGTATATTATGATAGTGTGCTTCAAAAGAGAATATGTACTGCTTGCTGGTGCCAGAATATCTGTAAGCAACAGTACTTCTTTCTTGGGTGCTCATGTGATATTTGCAATTTGTTTGTGTTTGGGTATTAGAAAAACAATTATCAGTCATTACTGTATCTATGAACAGCGACATGCTTTCTATTGTTATGGAGAATAGTTCAGGTGAACAATACCTGTAGCACACTGTTAGCCAAAACCATGGTAAAGGAAATTGCTGAATATCCTTATGTTGTCACAAAAGGAAATATTCTCAGCCTAACTATCTGGAATTTTGTAAATAATTATATGTCATTTGTGAATATTAATATGATTTATATAGAAGTGTGACAGAAGGAGTTATTGCCAGCCCAGCTATCTGGAATTTTGTAAATACTTATAAGTCATTTGTGAATATCAACATGATTCATATGCTTGTGTTACCGATGTATCAGAACTCTATGTTATGTGTATATCCAACTGTTGGTACAGAAGTGTGTGTAAAGCACTGAGCTTAAAGATGTATCCACAGTGTACCCTTCTGGAAAAAAAATAGAAATATGTATGCACTATTTTAATTATGAAAATATATATAAACAGTGGAAACTGGAACATTGAAGATTCATTTGCAAAACTTCAGAAACATAGTTGAAATTAAGTTGTTTTATAATTGTGCCATAAAATAGATGTTATCTTTCAGTTTCAGTGCAACAAGGAGACAGGGTGTCTAAAATTAGGGAGCCTTCTACATGGTTTTGTAAGCATTTTATTGTTTTATGTCTTCCAGCAGTTGCAACCATCTGAAGGCTATGCATTTTCACAGGCAGATGCTAAATGCTAACAGTTTCTAGCAATGGTTGTTGACCCTGGGAACTGAAGTCAGGTGACAAAAAAATGATGTCATGCTGCAAGTATCCCAGAAGTAATATTTGATATTAATTTAAGAACTCTCTGAAAGAGTGACTGTGCATTTTGTATTTTGTCTTTGACCTGGAAAGACCCACTCATCACATCTGCACTTGCCTTGGTGTAATAAGTTAACTAGGGTACAGTAAATTCTTTTAGATTAAGTAAGGAATATAGTAAAGATTGGTTTAGATGTTTTTCTGTATTCATTTGAGACTGTCCTGCAATGTTATTTTAAATATTTCCTGTAATTTTGAACTCTATGATGTCACTGTGAAGACATATTTATTATTGTCTTGTTCTTTTATTATTAAATATATTTAAACCTATCTTTGTTTCTGATATTTTGTGAGACATATTTAAGCTCTCAGAGTACTTGCATATTTATTTGGTGACATTGTGCATTCCACTATTAATAGTCTTGCTCTTGGTCAAACTACCATTTGGATTAATAGTAACATTATACAGTAGGATTAGGCACCCTTTGTTATGGACCTTAAAGTAGCAAATAAGGGGTTCTGTTGACAGTGATAACTACCTTATAGTCTGGGCAGAAGGGCACATGGCTAGTAAACCTGTGCCAGGCCTTTCCCAAGTGTGTGTGTGTGTGTGTGTGTGTGTGTGTGTGTGTGTGTGTGTGTGTGTGTGTGTGTGTAACAAATCTCAAAGAGTGTGTGTGTCAGCTACTTGGGCAGGGACACAAAGCACTGGTTGGACAGAGAGTGTTGGAGGATTTGGCTTGAAACCCTGGCTAAGGACTCAACTCTATAGCTGTGCCAGTGCAGAGTCTTATTGGGGATCTAGAGAAAGAGGGAGAAACCAGCCCTAGACTGACTGTGGTCTCTGTGTGCTCTTAAGGGAAATTGCACTTTACTGTGTGTGTACTTGACATCCTCCCAGTGTGCACGTTCCCCACTGTTGCCAGTGGTGATTGAGGCTCCCTGATTACTAGGCCAGTGCTGGAGCATCACATATGTTAACCATTTTCATATTCTTTTATTAAGAAACACACATGCAAGGCTGAAGTAATTGTAAGGCATTAGTGAACAAGACATTGTTAGACTGTAAAAGCAGAAATTATTCTAATGAACCAGCTTCAACACTTTCTGAATATATGAACTATTTCTTTGCTGTCATAAATATCTTCAAGAACTAGATACGTTCTCATCATAATCTGTTGTGAATTGACATCATGAGGTGCTTTTCTTATTGTAATAAAACATTTATTTTATTTTTTTAAGTTATTCAGTGCAGTATGTGTGTCTCTGGGTATAGAATGTTAAGGGAATTCTGATGCTGAAGGTCAGTATTTAACAAATGTGACAATGACAAAGGAGGCAGCAGATACGGTGCTCAGCATTTTATAGCGATAATGTGAAAGGTGTAGACACATC